>NC_069506.1:320661802-320743147 GCF_027579735.1 Bombina bombina
TTCCAGGGCTGACCCCTGGTCTCAATAACCGATTCTGAAAATTCACGCTTGGCTAAATAAAGCATTCAATCTCCAAGCAGTAAGCTTCAGAGAAACGAGATGTGGATGAAGGAAGGGACCCTGAAGTAGAAGGACCCTCCTCAAAGGCAGTCTCCAAGGTGGAAGATACACCATCTCTACTAGGTCTGTATACCAGACCCTGTGGAGTCACGCAGGGGCAGAGAATCACCTACGCTCTCACCTGCTTGATACGAGCACTAACTCATGGAAGGAAAGTAACAGAGGAAACAGGTATGTCAACCTGAAATCCAAGAGACCGCCAGAACATCTATCACATCCGCCTGTGGATCCCTGACCTCGAGCCATACATTGGGAGCTTGGCATCCTGCAGAGACGCTCTCAAATCCAGCTCCAGCACCCCCCATTTGAAGGTCCATCTGGAGAACACTCCCCAGGATGAAAAGTCTGTCTACTCCTAAAATATGCGGCTAATCACCCGTAAGGGTCTCAAGGCGCGGCTCCTTTTATCAACCTCGGAAGGATGAAAGGCTGAGTGGAACTCGCTGGGGATCAAACCTGCAACCCTTGGGTTGCTACAGAGCTCAGCCACAATGCCTTAGCATGCTGAGCTTCCATTTATCGGTTGTCCACACAATAGCATGAAAATGGCTGATAAACAAACATTGTGGACTTCCACCCACTAAATAATCCAAGTCACCTCCTATATGGCAAAGGAACTCCGAGTTCCTCCCTGGTGGTTGATGCAACCATTGAGGTGATATTGTCCAACTGGAATCAAGCTAAGGACTACTGAAGCCAAGCCATCAGAACCTTGAAAATCGCTCTCAACTTCAAGATGAGAAAAAGGAGAGCAGATAGTTCCGATTTCCTAATCCCTGTGACTTAAACAAGTTCCAGACTGCGTCCCAGCCCAGCAGGCTGGTGTCCGTGGAGACATAACCCAGGAAAGACTCCAGACGCACTAGCCCTAAAATGGATACACCCCATTATGGAAGAGAGTCTCTAATCTAGATCTATCCTTTGCGACAGATCTGAAAGTCCTCCATTTTATGGAGAACAACAGAGGGAATGATATCCATGGATCATCAGACCAATTCCCTCCATACAGAGAGCCACTTAAAAGTGAAGGAAAAAACAACTGAAGCTAAATCCAAACTTCCAACCTTCTGGTTGCCAGATGGTAAACTATCTACTGGACCACACGAGCTTGTCGTTGGCCGGACAGTAGAATTAAGGACCAGGGTATTAACTACTTTCCCAAATCGTTTTGCAGAGAGAGGAAAGGAATAAATCCTTGATTATCTGACCACAGTTGGAAATCTTCTCCTAGATAGAGAATCTATTAAGGTCCCCAACAAATCACCCTCGTAGGCAGAACAAGGGAATCCATCTCCAGATTAATTTCCCAACCATGGGAAAGTATACTGGTCAAGAACTCTGGCAAAGAGTGTTTGCTGGATGACACATGAACCATATAAGTCCAGAAAGGCACTGCAATATCCCAAGACTTAAAAAGTCTTTCTAAGATGACGCAACTCAGAAACTTGAGAAAATCTCAAGAGAATAATAATACACATCCTACAGGTCTATGTTCGTTATAAACAGGCCCTCTTGAACCAAAAGAGAATGGATACTACTTTGAAGGGCAAAACCTGAGTAACTTAAAGGGACAGTATACACTCATTTTCATATAACTGCATGTAATAGACACTACTATAAAGAATAAGATGCACAGATACTGATATAGAAATCCAGTATAAAACGGTTTAAAAACTTACTTAGAAGCTTTCAGTTTAGCTCTGTTGAAAAGGCAGCTGGAAAGCCCACTGCAAGTGGGAAATAAGACACTCCCCCCCCCTCCCCCTTCTTTTGCATATGAAAAGACCTTTTACACAAACAGGAGCAAGCTGGAGAAGGTAGCTGACAGTATTCACATAAAACTTTGGGGCTTGGTTAGGAGTCTGAAAATCAGAGCAATGTTATTTAAAAATAAGCAAAAGTAAACATTTTTTTAAAAAAAAAAAAAACTTTATGGGCTTTATAAATAGATCATCTACAAAACATTTATGCAAAGAAAAAATGAGTGTATAATGGCCCTTTAAGGTAAATACCTAGATCTATTTCCCAGACTGGGACTGGGATTATCAGTCCTAGATTGCAGATACTCCAGAAGGAGAAATCTGCACCTGGGAGGAGTCTTAGCTTAGCATTGGTTGGATGCATAAGGAGGAAAAAAGAAAAATTTTCCTTTAGCCTTACTCTCTTGGCGAGAGGTAGAACAACCTCTTTTCACAAGGCAGAGGATAAGTCTGCCAGGACTAGACCAAACATCCTTTGAAGGGAAACGCCAGAATCGTGATTTTGGAGGAAACAAAGTATTGAATTTGCAACTGCAGAACTATAAGGCCTAGGCTGTTCCACTAAGTCACAAGAAGGCTTCTCAGCTGACCAAGATCTCAGCCACAATGCCCCCGGGTATCACAGCAAGTCTGGTAAGACAAGGCATTGCTTTAAAATAGCAAATAAACCTCCAGCTTCTTATCCATTAGATTCGTAAAGGAGCAGCTATCCCCCATAGAGATCGAAATACTCTGTGCCATAGTAGAAAATTCCACTAGGGCACAGAACATAAAATGGAGTCAGTGACAGGAAAAAATCCTACACAGACAGGAGACAGGGATAAAGGTATCTCTAGCTTTCCTAATTCCTGTGAAAATATCCACAGAATGTCTATAAACACACTTCCTCATAAGAAGGAACATTATAGAATGATAAAGTGTACCTGACTTCCAAGGGTTGACAACGACAGTCTTATCGACGTCGTCCAAGTAGCTAAAACCTCCTATAACGGTACACGAGGTGTATAAGCATACATCTGAAGGATATCACTACAGCATCAAATGAAGGAATTATACTGTCTGCATCTGTAGATCTTTCAGAAACTACCAGCGAAACCCTTTCACCCGACTTAGGAGAGAGAGCAATCTGAGCAGTAGAAGCAGAAACCTTACTATTTAAAAACTTTAATGTCCTCTTGCATTTTCCCTGTAGGTAAGGGAAAAAAAAACAGATAAAACCACAGATACCGCAGAGGATACCTAAGCTGCAAAATCTGTAGGCAAATACACTCCCCCAGGAGATTGAGAGGAACCGCAGAGCACTATATGTGACACCAGTGAAGCTTGGGACGCTTAAAGGGATAGTAAACCCAAAAAATTATATATAATTTTCTAAAACTACTTCAAAATTTATTAAACATTATAATTCATACTTATTAACGTTTTTTTTATATATTCAATTAATTATAAAAATAAAATATAAATCATGCCAAACCCATAATTGTAATACTTGTCACAGCAAATTGAAGATTTCTACCTAGGTAGAACTAAAATGGCGTCACGCATGTGCAGTAGTCATCATTTTGGGAAGCGCATGCGTACTTGCACACAACAATATCTGTCTTCAGCAAGCTCGTCATCTCCTCGAGGGATATTAAGAGGAAACAAATGTGACGTTTGAGCTGTGGGTGTGGCGAGCCAGAGAGCAACGCTGTCAATTGAGAACACAGTATTTAAAAACAAAAGGCTCAGTAAATAACATTTTTAATAAAGAGAGCAGCTTTAAAACTAAGAACGGCTAGATTGTCTGAAGCACTTTGATCACACTGTTCAGAAGACGCAGTGTATCCAGAGCTGCAGAAATGTGAAGTATTTTTTTCACTCCATAGCCACTGCTCTGTCTGACTCTGAAAAACAGTGGTGCGATCAGAACGGAGGGACCTTCCCCTTACACAGCCTCTTGTCACTGGAAATACTTAGCTAAATGTTTTCTATTCTCCAGCATTTCCCTATTACACTACGGCAATAAAAAGTATTGCAGATCCCCCTTCTCCCCTCGCCTCCCCAGCCTAGAAATGCTGACAAGCTACACAGAGATCGTTTAGGTAATAAATTAGCTGCACACACAGACTCACCGGCAGATGAAAGTTTTACTCTCTCTCTGCTCTGTCAATAACTGTGCAGAGTGTATAGGGTTAAATTTACAGAGCAGAGTGAAACTTTCATCTGCCGGTGAGTCTGTGTGTGCTGCTAATTTATTACCTATACAATCTCTGTGAAACTTGTCGGCATTTCTAGGCTGAGGAGTGGGGAGGGGAGAAGGGGGGTCTGCAATACTTTTTATTGCCTGGAATTAAATGCTGGAGAATAGAAAACCTTTATCTTGGGAAATAAATTATCTTTTTTTTTTACGGTCATGAATTGTCAGTGTTCTCAGTGGCAGTGTGTAACAGCACTATCTGATATTAGACTGCTAAGCAAAGCACTGTCACTCAATAAGGAAATCAAATGCCCATTGTGACACAATCTTGTCAATCAATTGACAAGAATAACGCCCATATTAGAAAGCTAACGCCCAGTATTTTGAGTGAATTCTCCAGTGTGATACAGGAAGTGAAATTTTCAGACAACTGCTTTTTGGAAGGGCGGATCAGACTCTGCAGCAGGGCACTATTTGAGCATAATAACAGTATGATTTTAATGTACTTAGCATATTAGAAATGTATTTTTCACAACACTAGGGTGTTACTTATTTAGAAAGGCTTATTTAAGTATGGAATTTCAGTAGTTATTTTCTATTCCTTTAAGGAGAAAACTGTGGAATTGCCTGAACAGCATCATCCAAAGAGACATTGGGCTCAGAGATTAAACATTTTTAAATTTTGTGCCACAGAGTAAACCAGGCGTTAGAAACACCCCGCCCATGTTTATATATATACACACACACACACACACCTGTCAGGAAGGTATGAGTAACACCACACCTGTATGTTGTGTCTCCTAAAAACTTAAGAGACATCATCTTAAATACATAGAAACAGGATTCTGTTGCAATTAAAACATGCAAACCAACAGACTTAAAGGGACATTAAACCCAAAAACTGTCTTTCATGATTCAGATTGAGCATACAATTTTAAGGAACATTCCAATTTACTTCTATAATCTAATTTGCTTCATTATTTAGATATCCTTTCTTAAAGAAATAGCAATACACATGGGTGAGCCAATCACATAAGGGAAATATGTGCAGCCACCAATCAGAAGCTACTGAGCCTATCTAGATATGCTTTTCAGGAAGGAATATCAAGAGAATGGAGCAAATTAGATGATGGAAGTAAATTAGAAAGTTGTTTAAAATGGTATTCTCTATTTGAATCATGAAAGAAAAAAAAATTGGGTTTAATGTCCCTTTAAGGGGACAGTCAACACCAGAATTATTGTTGTTTTAAAAGATAGATAATCCCTCAATTACAAATTCCCCAACTGTTATAATTATACACGTTTTACCTCTGTAATTACCTTGTATCTAAGCCTCAGCAGACTGCCCCCTTATTTCAGTTCTTTTGACAGACTTGCATTTTAGCCATCAGAGCTGTCTCCATGGTAAATTCACGTGCATGAGCTCAATATTATCTATATGAAACATGTGAACTAATGCCCTCTAGTGGTGAAAAACTATCAAAATGCATTAAGATTAGAGGCGGCCTTCAAGGTCTAAGAAACTAGCATATGAACCTTCTAGGTTTAGCTTTCAACTAAGAATACCAAGAGAACAAAGCAAAATTGGTGATAAAAGTAAATTGGAAAATTGTTTAAAATTACATGCCCTATTTAAAACAGACTTGACTGTCCCTTTAAGCCCACATAGGCTGGTAAGAACTTAACCCCTCATAGGCTAACACTATAGACTGAAGGTTAACTTAATGCAAAATGACAGTGGCAATTTATATTTATAAATTATAGCTCTTCCTGAGGAGTGCAAATTCACATATACAAGAGCTGCGTGACTTTTAACCACCGTTGGCTACGAGTCTAGGGTCTTAGAACGGCAGGGATAATTCACTTTGACTCCTGTCCGATAGAATGAGTCTAGCATCGCAATGAGCCTCTAGTATTTTCCCAGAGAAACCACACTATCAACACCCCACTCCGTTCTTAACGGAGACAAAGGGGGCATGGTCAACGACCGGCTCAGAGAGCCGAAAAGGCGCTTCCCTGCTACAACGAGAGGAAGGAGGCGGGACTTCCAAGAACTGCACACAAGTAAGGACAGAAATTAAGCGCGCAGCATAATAACCTTGCACCTCATTCTGTAGCAAGAGTCACAACTGCCTACAATCAAAATACAGAGTGCTGCAAAGCGCAAGTCAAACACAAAATAAATTTACAAAAGAAGACCCTACTCAAGAAACCCAAATTTGCGCCGCTCATTGCACTTAAAAACATAATTTATGCTTACCTGATAAATTTATTTCTCTTGTAGTGTGTTCAGTCCACGGGTCATCCATTACTTATGGGATATATTCTCCTTCCCAACAGGAAGTTGCAAGAGGATCACCCAAGCAGAGCTGCTATATAGCTCCTCCCCTCACATGTCATATCCAGTCATTCGACCGAAACAAGACGAGAAAGGAGAAACTATAGGGTGCAGTGGTGACTGGAGTTATAATTTAAAATTTAGAACCTGCCTCAAAAAGACAGGGCGGGCCGTGGACTGAACACACTACAAGAGAAATAAATTTATCAGGTAAGCATAAATTATGTTTTCTCTTGTTAAGTGTGTTCAGTCCACGGGTCATCCATTACTTATGGGATACCAATACCAAAGCTAAAGTACACGGATGATGGGAGGGACAAGGCAGGAACATTAAACAGAAGGAACCACTGCCTGTAGAACCTTTCTCCCAAAAACAGCCTCTGAAGAAGCAAAAGTGTCAAATTTGGAAAATTTGGAAAAAGTATGAAGTTAAGACCAAGTTGCAGCCTTGCAAATCTGTTCAACAGAGGCCTCATTCTTAAAGGCCCAGGTGGAAGCCACAGTTCTAGTGGAATGAGCTGTAATTCTTTCAGGAGGCTGCTGTCCAGCAGTCTCATAGGCTAAGCGTATTATGCTACGAAGCCAAAAAGAGAGAGAGAGGTAGCCAAAGCCTTTTGACCTCTCCTCTGTCCAGAGTAAACGACAAACAGAGAAGAAGTTTGTCGAAAATCTTTAGTTGCCTGTAAGTAGAACTTCAGGGCACGGACCACGTCTAGATTATGCAAAAGACGTTCCTTCTTTGAAGAAGGATTAGGACATAACAATGGAACAACAATCTCTTGATTGATATTCCTGTTAGAAACAACCTTAGGTAAAAACCCAGGTTTAGTACGCAGGACTACCTTGTCTGAATGAAAGATCAGATAAGGAGAATCACAATGTAAGGCCGATAACTCAGACTCTTCGAGCCGAGGAAATAGCCATCAAAAACAGAACTTTCCAAGATAAAAGCTTAATATCAATGGAATGAAGGGGTTCAAACGGAACACCCTGAAGAACTTTAAGAACCAAGTTTAAGCTCCACGGAGGAGCAACAGTTTTAAACACAGGCTTAATCCTAGCCAAAGCCTGACAAAAAGCCTGGACGTCTGGATTCTCTGCCAGACGCTTGTGTAAAAGAATAGACAGAGCAGAAATCTGTCCCTTTAGCGAACTAGCGGATAAGCCCTTTTCTAAACCCTCTTGTAGAAAAGACAATATCCTAGGAATCCTAACCTTACTCCATGAGTAACTCTTGGATTCACACCAATATAAATATTTACGCCATATCTTGTGGTAAATTTTTCTGGTAACAGGTTTCCGAGCCTGTATTAATGTATCAATAACCGAATCCGAAAACCCACGCTTTGATAGAATCAAGCGTTCAATTTCCAAGCAGTCAGCCTCAGAGAAATTAGGTTTGGATGGTTGAAAGGACCCTGGATTAGAAGGTCCTGCCTCAGGGGTAGAGACCATGGTGGACAGGACGACATGTCCACTAGGTCTGCATACCAGGTCCTGCGTGGCCACGCAGGCGCTATCAGAATCACTGATGCCCTCTCCTGTTTGAACCTGGCAATCAGTCGAGGTAGCAACGGAAAAGGTGGAAACACATAAGCTATGTTGAAAACCCAAGGGGCTGCTAGTGCATCTACCAGCACCGCACCCGGGTCCCTGGACCTGGATCCGTAACAAGGAAGCTTGGCGTTCTGGCGAGATGCCATGAGATCCAGATCCGGTTTGCCCCAACGACGAATCAGTTGAGCAAATACCTCCGGGTGAAGTTCCCACTCCCCCGGATGAAAGGTCTGTCGATTTAGAAAATCCGCCTCCCAGTTCTCCACGCCTGGGATGTAGATCGCTGACAGGTGGCAAGAGTGAGACTCTGCCCAGCGAATTATCTTCGAGACTTCCAACATCGCTAGGGAACTCCTGGTTCCCCCTTGATGATTGATGTAAGCCACAGTCGTGATGTTGTCCGACTGAAATCTGATGAACCTCAGTGTTGCTAACTGAGGCCAAGTTAGAAGAGCACTGAATATTGCTCTTAATTCTAGAATGTTTATCGGGAGGAGTCTCTCCTCCTGAGTCCACGATCCCTGAGCCTTCAGGGAGTTCCAGACTGCTCCCCAGCCTAGTAGGCTGGCATCTGTTGTTACAATCGTCCAATCTGGTCTGCGAAAAGTCATTCCTTTGGACAGATGAACCCGTGACAACCACCAGAGAAGAGAATCTCTGGTCTCCTGGTCCAGATTTAGCAAAGGGGACAGATCTGAGTAATCCCCGTTCCATTGACTTAGCATGCATAGTTGCAGCGGTCTGAGATGTAGGCGCGCAAATGGCACTATGTCCATTGCCGCGACCATTAAGCCGATTACTTCCATGCACTGAGCTACTGATGGGCTTGGAATGGAGTGAAGGACACGGCAAGCATTGAGAATCTTTGATAACCTGGACTCCGTCAGGTAAATCTTCATCTCTACAGAATCTATAAGAGTCCCTAGAAAAGGGACCCTTGTGAGTGGTAACAGAGAACTCTTCTCCACGTTCACTTTCCACCCATGCGACCTCAGAAATGTCAGAACTATCTCTGTATGAGACTTTGCATTTTGAAAACTTGACGCTTGTATCAGAATGTCGTCTAGGTACGGAGCCACCGCTATGCCTCGTGGTCTTAGTACCGCCAGAAGTGAGCCCAGAACCTTTGTAAAAATTCTCGGGGCCGTAGCTAACCCGAAGGGAAGAGCTACAAACTGGTAATGCCTGTCTAGAAAGGCAAACCTTAGGTACCGATAATGATCTTTGTGAATCGGTATGTGAAGGTAGGCATCCTTTAAGTCCACTGTGGTCATATATTGACCCTCTTGGATCATGGGTAGGATGGTCCGAATGGTTTCCATCTTGAACGACAGAACCCTTAGGAATTTGTTTAAGATTTTTAAGTCTAAGATTGGTCTGAAAGTTCCCTCTTTCTTGGGAACCACAAACAGATTTGAATAAAACCCTTGCCCCTGTTCCGTTCGCGGAACTGGGTGGATCACTCCCATCACTAAGAGGTCTTGTACACATTGTAGAAATGCCTCTTTCTTTACTAGGTTTGTTGATAACCTTGACAGATGAAACCTCCCTTGTGGAGGAGAAGTTTTGAAATCCAGAAGGTATCCCTGAGATATAATCTCCAACGTCCAGGGATCCTGTACATCTCTTGCCCAAGCCTGGGCGAAGAGAGAAAGTCTGCCTCCCACTAGATCCGTTTCCGGAAAGGGGGCCCTGTCTTCATGCTGTCTTAGGGGCGGAAGTAGGCTTTCTGGCCTGCTTGCCCTTCTTCCATGACTGGTTGCCTTTCCAACCCTGTCTGTAACGAGCAGTAGTTCCTTCCTGTTTTGGAGCGGAGGAAGTTGATGCTGCTCCTGCCTTGAAATTACGAAAGGCACGAAAATTAGACTGTTTGGACTTTGATTTGGCCCTGTCCTGAGGAAGGGTGTGGCCCTTACCCCCAGTAATGTCAGCAATAATTTCCTTCAAGCCGGGCCCGAATAAGGTCTGCCCTTTGAAAGGAATGTTTAGTAGTTTAGACTTAGAAGTTACATCTGCTGACCAGGATTTAAGCCATAGCGCTCTGCGCGCCTGTATGGCGAATCCGGAATTCTTAGCCGTAAGTTTGGTTAAATGCACTACGGCATCCGAAACAAACGCATTAGCCAGCTTAAGGGTTCTAATCTTGCTCAAAGATTCATCCAATGGTGCTGTGCGAATTGCCTCTTCCAGAGACTCAAACCAGAATGCCGCTGCAGCAGTGACAGGCGCAATGCATGCAAGAGGCTGTAATATAAAACCTTGTTGAACAAACATTTTCTTAAGGTAACCCTCTAATTTTTTATCCATTGGATCTGAGAAAGCACAGCTATCCTCCACCGGGATAGTGGTACGCTTGGCTAAAGTAGAAACTGCTCCCTCCACCTTAGGGACCGTCTGCCATAAGTCTCGTGTGGTGGCGTCTATAGGGAACATTTTTCTAAATATCGGAGGAGGGGAAAAAGGCACACCGGGTCTATCCCACTCCTTGCTAATAATCTCTGTAAGTCTCTTTGGTATAGGAAAAACGTCAGTACACACCGGTACCGCATAGTATTTATCCAGCCTACATAATTTCTCTGGGATTGCCACTGTGTCACAATCATTCAGAGCCGCTAACAACTCCCCTAGCAACACGCGGAGGTTCTCAAGCTTAAATTTAAAATTTGAAATTTCTGAATCCGGTCTCCCCGAATCAGAACCGTCACCCACAGAATGAAGCTCTCCGTCCTCATGTTCTGCAAATTGTGACGCAGTATCAGACATGGCTCTCGTGTCATCGGCGCGCTCTGTCCTTAACCCAGAGCTGTCGCGCTTGCCTCTTAACTCGGGTATATTGTATAAAACTTCTTTCATAACATTAGCCATATCATGTAAAGTGATTTGTAAGGGCCTTGATGTACTTGGCGCCTCAATCTTACGCACCTCCTGAGCGGGAGACGAAGGTACTGACACGTGAGGAGAGTTAGACGGCATAACTTCCCCCTCGTTGTCTGGTGATAATTTCTTTATCGGTACAGATTGACTTTTATTTAAAGTAATATCAATAAAATTGGTACACATATTTCTATTGGGCTCCACATCGGCTTTTAAACATAATGAACAAGCAGATTCCTCTGTATCAGACATGTTTAAACAGACTAGCAATGAAGCTAGCAAGCTTGGAAATTACTTCAATAAGTTTACAAGCAATATAAAAAAAACACTGCAGCGCTTTTTCTGTTAAAAAACACAATTGAATAACAAAGAACTAGTTCAGTTATAGTCAACAATTCTTTAAATGTATTAATTAGCAGAGGATTGCACCCATTAGCAAAAGGATGATTAACCCCTCAGTACCCAAAAAAACGGATATCAAATTAAGATTTAACGCTTTTATCACAGTCCCACACACTGTCACAGGTCTGCTGTGACTGATTACCTCCCTCAAAAACGAATTTTGAAGATCCCTGAGCTCTCTGGAGACGTCCTGGATCAAAGAGGAAGAAGCAGGAAGACTGTGCTAGAATTTTAGCTGCGCAACAAGGCGCTAAAAAAGGTCCCTCACACTCCTATTACAACAGTGGGAGACCTGAAATAACGGTTTCTATGCAGAAAACATAATTTATGCTTACCTGATAAATTCCTTTCTTCTGTTGTGTGATCAGTCCACGGGTCATCATTACTTCTGGGATATAACTCCTCCCCAACAGGAAATGCAAGAGGATTCACCCAGCAGAGCTGCACATAGCTCCTCCCCTCTACGTCAGTCCCAGTCATTCGACCAAGAATCAACGAGAAAGGAGTAACCAAGGGTGAAGTGGTGACTGGAGTATAATTTAAAAGATATTTACCTGCCTTAAAACAGGGCGGGCCGTGAACTGATCACACAACAGAAGAAAGGAATTTATCAGGTAAGCATAAATTATGTTTTCTTCTGTTATGTGTGATCAGTCCACGGGTCATCATTACTTCTGGGATACCAATACCAAAGCAAAAGTACACGGATGACGGGAGGGATAGGCAGGCTCATTATACAGAAGGAACCACTGCCTGAAGAACCTTTCTCCCAAAAATAGCCTCCGAAGAAGCAAAAGTGTCAAATTTGTAAAATTTGGAAAAAGTATGAAGCGAAGACCAAGTTGCAGCCTTGCAAATCTGTTCAACAGAGGCCTCATTCTTAAAGGCCCAAGTGGAAGCCACCGCTCTAGTGGAGTGAGCTGTAATTCTTTCAGGAGGCTGCTGTCCAGCAGTCTCATAGGCTAAACGTATTATGCTACGAAGCCAAAAAGAGAGAGAGGTAGCAGAAGCTTTTTGACCTCTCCTCTGTCCAGAATAAACGACAAACAGGGAAGAAGTTTGGCGAAAATCTTTAGTTGCCTGCAAGTAGAACTTGAGGGCACGAACTACATCCAGATTGTGTAGAAGACGTTCCTTCTTTGAAGAAGGATTTGGACACAAGGATGGAACAACAATCTCTTGATTGATATTCCTGTTAGTGACTACCTTAGGTAAGAACCCAGGTTTAGTACGCAGAACTACCTTGTCTGAGTGAAAAATCAGATAAGGAGAATCACAATGTAAAGCTGATAACTCAGAGACTCTTCGAGCCGAGGAAATAGCCATTAAAAACAGAACTTTCCAAGATAACAATTTTATATCAATGGAATGAAGGGGTTCAAACGGAACACCCTGTAAAACGTTAAGAACTAAGTTTAAACTCCATGGCGGAGCAACAGCTTTAAACACAGGCTTGATCCTAGCTAAAGCCTGACAAAAGGCCTGGACGTCTGGATTTTCTGACAGACGCCTGTGTAACAAGATGGACAGAGCTGAAATCTGTCCCTTTAATGAACTAGCTGATAAACCCTTTTCTAAACCTTCTTGTAGAAAGGACAATATCCTAGGGATCCTAACCTTACTCCAGGAGTAACGTTTGGATTCGCACCAGTATAGGTATTTACGCCATATTTTATGGTAAATCTTTCTGGTAACAGGCTTCCTAGCCTGTATCAGGGTATCAATAACCGACTCAGAAAAACCACGTTTTGATAAAATCAAGCGTTCAATTTCCAAGCAGTCAGCTTCAGAGAAGTTAGATTTTGATGTCTGAATGGACCCTGTATCAGAAGGTCCTGTCTTAGAGGTAGAGACCAAGGCGGACAGGATGACATGTCCACTAGATCTGCATACCAAGTCCTGCGTGGCCATGCAGGCGCTATTAGAATCACTGATGCTCTCTCCTGTTTGATTTTGGCAATCAATCGAGGAAGCAGCGGGAAGGGTGGAAACACATAAGCCATCCCGAAGTTCCAAGGTGCTGTCAAAGCATCTATCAGAACCGCTCCCGGATCCCTGGATCTGGACCCGTAGCGAGGAAGTTTGGCGTTCTGGCGAGACGCCATGAGATCTATCTCTGGTTTGCCCCAACGTCGAAGTATTTGGGCAAAGACCTCCGGATGAAGTTCCCACTCCCCCGGATGAAAAGTCTGGCGACTCAAGAAATCCGCCTCCCAGTTCTCCACTCCCGGGATGTGGATTGCTGACAGGTGGCAAGAGTGAGACTCTGCCCAGCGAATTATCCTTGATACTTCCATCATTGCTAGGGAGCTTCTTGTCCCTCCCTGATGGTTGATGTAAGCTACAGTCGTGATGTTGTCCGACTGAAACCTGATGAACCCCCGAGTTGTTAATTGGGGCCAAGCCAGAAGGGCATTGAGAACTGCTCTCAATTCCAGAATGTTTATTGGAAGGAGACTCTCCTCCTGATTCCATAGTCCCTGAGCCTTCAGAGAATTCCAGACAGCGCCCCAACCTAGTAGGCTGGCGTCTGTTGTTACAATTGTCCAGTCTGGCCTGCTGAATGGCATCCCCCTGGACAGGTGTGGCCGATAAAGCCACCATAGAAGAGAATTTCTGGTCTCTTGATTCAGATTCAGAGTAGGGGACAAATCTGAGTAATCCCCATTCCACTGACTTAGCATGCACAATTGCAGCGGTCTGAGGTGTAGGCGTGCAAAAGGTACTATGTCCATTGCCGCTACCATTAAGCCGATCACCTCCATGCATTGAGCTACTGACGGGTGTTGAATGGAATGAAGGACACGGCATGCATTTTGAAGCTTTGTTAACCTGTCTTCTGTCAGGTAAATCTTCATTTCTACAGAATCTATAAGAGTCCCCAAGAATGGAACTCTTGTGAGAGGAAAAAGAGAACTCTTCTTTTCGTTCACTTTCCATCCATGCGATCTTAGAAATGCCAGAACTAGCTCTGTATGAGACTTGGCAGTTTGAAAGCTTGAAGCTTGTATTAGAATGTCGTCTAGGTACGGAGCTACCGAAATCCCTCGCGGTCTTAGTACCGCCAGAAGGGCACCCAGAACCTTTGTGAAGATTCTTGGAGCCGTAGCCAATCCGAATGGAAGAGCTACAAACTGGTAGTGCCTGTCTAAGAAGGCAAACCTTAGATACCGGTGATGATCTTTGTGGATCGGTATGTGAAGGTAAGCATCTTTTAAATCCACTGTGGTCATGTACTGACCCTTTTGGATCATGGGTAAGATTGTCCGAATAGTTTCCATTTTGAACGATGGAACTCTTAGGAATTTGTTTAGAATCTTTAAATCTAAGATTGGCCTGAAAGTTCCCTCTTTTTTGGGAACCACAAACAGGTTTGAGTAGAACCCTTGTCCTTGTTCCGACCGCGGAACCGGATGGATCACACCCATTAATAACAGATCTTGTACACAGCGTAGAAACGCTTCTTTCTTTATCTGGTTTGTTGACAACCTTGACAGATGAAATCTCCCTCTTGGGGGAGATAATTTGAAGTCTAGAAGGTATCCCTGAGATATGATCTCTAGTGCCCAGGGATCCTGAACATCTCTTGCCCAGGCCTGGGCGAAGAGAGAAAGTCTGCCCCCCACTAGATCCGGTCCCGGATCGGGGGCTTTCGGTTCATGCTGTCTTTGGGGCAGCAGCAGGTTTCCTGGCCTGCTTGCTCTTGTTCCAGGACTGGTTAGGCTTCCAGCCTTGCCTGTAACGAGCAACAGCTCCTTCCTGTTTTGGTGCAGTGGAGGTTGATGCTGCTCCTGTTTTGAAATTCCGAAAGGGACGAAAATTAGACTGTCTAGCCTTAGCTTTGGCTTTGTCTTGAGGTAGGGCGTGGCCCTTACCTCCTGTAATGTCAGCGATAATTTCTTTCAAACCGGGCCCAAATAAAGACTGCCCCTTGAAAGGTATATTAAGTAATTTGGACTTAGAAGTAACATCAGCTGACCAGGATTTTAGCCACAGCGCCCTACGTGCCTGTATGGCGAATCCTGAGTTCTTAGCCGTAAGCTTGGTTAAATGTACTACGGCCTCCGAAATGAATGAATTAGCTAGTTTAAGGACTCTAAGCCTGTCCGTAATGTCGTCTAGCGTAGATGAACTAAGGTTCTCTTCCAGAGACTCAATCCAAAATGCTGCCGCAGCCGTAATCGGCGCGATACATGCAAGGGGTTGCAATATAAAACCTTGTTGAACAAACATTTTCTTAAGGTAACCCTCTAATTTTTTATCCATTGGATCTGAAAAAGCACAGCTATCCTCCACCGGGATAGTGGTACGCTTAGCTAAAGTAGAAACTGCTCCCTCCACCTTAGGGACCGTTTGCCATAAGTCCCGAGTGGTGGCGTCTATTGGAAACATCTTTCTAAATATTGGAGGGGGTGAGAACGGCACACCGGGTCTATCCCACTCCTTAGTAACAATTTCAGTTAGTCTCTTAGGTATAGGAAAAACGTCAGTACTCGCCGGTACCGCAAAGTATTTATCCAACCTACACAGTTTCTCTGGTATTGCAACGGTGTTACAATCATTGAGAGCTGCTAAGACCTCCCCTAGTAATACACGGAGGTTCTCCAATTTAAATTTAAAATTTGAAATATCTGAATCCAATCTGTTTGGATCAGAACCGTCACCCACAGAATGAAGCTCTCCGTCCTCATGCTCTGCAAGCTGTGACGCAGTATCAGACATGGCCCTAGTATTGTCAGCGCACTCTGTTCTCACCCCAGAGTGATCACGCTTGCCTCTTAGTTCTGGTAATTTAGACAAAACTTCAGTCATAACAGTAGCCATATCTTGTAATGTTATCTGTAATGGCCGCCCAGATGTACTAGGCGCCATAATGTCACGCACCTCCCGGGCGGGAGATGCAGGTACTGCCGCGTGAGGCGAGTTAGTCGGCATAACTCTCCCCTCGCTGTTTGGTGAAATTTGTTCACATTGTACAGATTGACTTTTATTTAAAGTAGCATCAATACAGTTAGTACATAAATTTCTATTGGGCTCCACCTTGGCATTGGAACAAATGACACAGATATCTTCCTCTGAGTCAGACATGTTTAACACACTAGCAATAAACTTGCAACTTGGTTATAATCTTTTTTAGCAAAAACGTACTGTGCCTCAAAGAGGTACTAAACGATTAAATGACAGTTGAAATAATGAACTGAAAAAACAGTTATAGCATCAAACTTTAAAACAACACAACTTTTAGCAAAGGTTTGTTCCCATTAGTAAAATAACAATAATTAAATTACAGAGCAACGTTTTTATTCACAGTCAATATAAAATTCTCACAGCTCTGCTGAGAGAATCTACCTCCCTCCAAAGAAGTTTGAAGACCCCTGAGATCTGTCAGAGATGAACCGGATCATGCAGGAAATATAAGAGTAACTGACTGGAATTTTTTGATGCGTAGCAAAGAGCGCCAAAAACGGCCCCTCCCCCTCACACACAGCAGTGAAGAGAAACGAAACTGTCACAATTAAAAGCAAACAACTGCCAAGTGGAAAATAATGCCCAAATATTTATTCACTCAGTACCTCAGCAATGTAAACGATTCTACATTCCAGCAAAAACGTTTAACATGATAAATACTTATTAAAAGGATTAGTGACTTTTAACAGAGTAGTTCCAGTGAAATACCATCCCCAGAATACTGAAGTGTATACATACATGTCATTATAACGGTATAGCAGGATTTTCTCATCAATTCCATTCAGAAAATAAAAACTGCTACATACCTCAATGCAGATTCATCTGCCCGCTGTCCCCTGATCTGAAGCTTTTACCTCCCTCAGATGGCCGAGAACAGCAATATGATCTTAACTACTCCGGTTAAAATCATAGTAAAAAACTCTGGCAGATTCTTCCTCAAACTCTGCCAGAGAAGTAATAACACGCTCCGGTGCTATTGTAAAATAACAAACTTTTGATTGAAGTCATAAAAACTAAGTATAATCACCATAGTCCTCTCACACATCCTATCTAGTCGTTGGGTGCAAGAGAATGACTGGGACTGACGTAGAGGGGAGGAGCTATGTGCAGCTCTGCTGGGTGAATCCTCTTGCATTTCCTGTTGGGGAGGAGTTATATCCCAGAAGTAATGATGACCCGTGGACTGATCACACATAACAGAAGAAATATACGTTAGCCGTGTGGAAAAAAATCATGCCCAAAAAGATTTATCACCAAAGTACCTCACAAAACGATTAACATGCCAGTAAACGTTTCTAAAAAACAACATTTCAGATGCTGTGTAAAGTTATTACTAAGCCTGCTACCTATATATATCAGTATTAACAGTATTTTTTCAGTCAAATTCTAGTCCCTAGAAAATAACTCTACTGTGCATACATTTATCAGCCTGATACCAGTCACTACTACTGCATTTAAGGCTGTACTTACATCATACGGGTAACAGCAGTGTTTTCTTAGTCAATTCCATTCCAAGAAAATATTGTACTGCACATACCTCATTTGCGGGAGACCCCGCATGCTATTCCCATTTTCTGAAGTTACCCCACTCCTCAGAATGTCGAGAACAGCCAGTGGATCTTAGTTACGCCTGCTAAGATCATAGAAAACGCAGGCAGTCTCTTCTTCCAAATACTGCCTGAGATAGAAAAACAGCACACTCCGGTGCCATTTAAAATGACAAACTTTTGATTGAAGAATAATTAAGTAAAAACTCCAGCTCCTCTCGCGACCTCCTTCTTTGTTGAGGGTTGCAAGAGAATGACTGGATATGACATGTGAGGGGAGGAGCTATATAGCAGCTCTGCTTGGGTGATCCTCTTGCAACTTCCTGTTGGGAAGGAGAATATATCCCATAAGTAATGGATGACCCGTAGACTGAACACACTTAACAAGAGAAAGAGCGCACTCTCCACAGAGAATTTAGTCTTAGATATAGAATTAAGTCCCTGACTCCTGAATAGGATTAAGTACATCCTTTTCACATAGAAGTGTAAGATTTTAATGAGTATATAAATGGTGTCCGTATTGTTACAGAGAAGGTTAGTGTGTCCTTATGACTATTTTAACATCAGGCATGATGTAATGCTGACCTAGTCAGTAAGCAAGCATATAACATATATGGATATGTGAGTGACAAGTATTGCAAAGGGCTTCAAATAACTCACAATACCTAGTTTGGAACATGGCCAAAAGTGTATTATCAGCAGTTTTAAAGGGTATAAGAATCAGGGAGAAATAATGGTAAACAGAGTGCCTATCTGAAGGGAAACATCAAACGTACACTCCATGACCAGGTCTCTCATAGGAAACAAACGGGTAATATAATTTCATTTACTATTTCTCTGTTAAATTGTTTTCTGTGTTTAACCTTGTAAACAATAACATGTAATTTTGTTATTTATCTGTTCTTTAATAAATGTGTTATTGTTTATGTTGAAGGGGTATTGTTGTCTGTTTCTGGAGGGTTTAATAGATATACAGGACGGTATATGAAATTCGTTTGCACAGGGCCCATTATTAATATATGTATATATTAATTTTGCAACGTGAACAGCTTTTAACACAAGATCCTTTTGTTTAAGTGTAATTTCTTACAGAAGCAGGCCTCTTACATGAACTAACCAGTCCACACTGCATTAGATTCACCCAGAAATCATAATCTACCATTAACCCCATAATGAGCCAAAAAAAAATCCATAATCAGGGAATACTCTATAAAGTATTAACTCCTAGTCTCCTGCCTAAAATATCCTTTCCAAGGATATATACAGTACATGTCCCAAATATTGCAGTCTAATTCTCAAGTCCCCAAAATATAGAAGACCGAGCACTTACCTGCATCTAGCCGTCAGGCAGGGGACAGCCTACCCAGCATGAGAGGATGTCGCTCCTCACAGAGGCCTGTAGAAAAAAGACAGAGTAAACCTACTCAGGCTTTCTATACCAGGGCAGCAAAATGTTAGGAAAACGCAGCAAGGCCCACCTCACAAGTTCCTTACTGCTTGAAAGCTACCACAGCCCTACTGAAGAGACTGACGTAGAGTACAGCTAAACCCAGCTTGTCAGGGAAGATCAGAGCAAATATCAATTGCAACAAGCAATTGCAAGGATGTACTTGGGTAGCACTCACCAGCAGATAATCTGTTTAAGTCCAATATTACCATAGGTAAAGAAGCCCAAAGGAGGGTAAATTAAAACTTAACTTTTATTTTTTAAGTTAAAATCTTTACAACACATTAAAATTGGCAAACAGTGTGAGGTGTGGGAATGTTGCTCCTGGGAAGGAGTTAACAAATTATATATTCTAGGTAAATTCTGAGGAGAATATCTTCACTATTGTGGAGTGCTACAGGGTACCTCGGGTGTCACCCTTTAGTATGAGGTCCTGAATTATATTTCAGGTGTAGCTAATCCGCCAATGGTTGTGTCAGTCCTCAGTGTGAGTAACAATATTATTAAGATGTTAAGGACCCTAACTGTAACGGCCCCCGCTGGCTATTTACCACTTGAATATTGGTAAACAGAATAGGATTACCTCCTTACTTATTGTACTGGGGGGAGTATCAGTTGCCTCTTACAGGGTTAGGAGGATATAATTATATTGTACGGCGATATCTATAGGGCCGTATAGCACGTCTTATGTTATTAGTGATACCCACTTATATACGTGGGTTCAAAAGTTTTACCTCAACTCGTAGGGATAATCAGATTAGGCGTATTTCCAGTATTGGTCTAATATTATACATATTCTGTACTTGTGTATGGATAGCTCTGTTGGTTAATTAAAATTGTTTATTGGTGCCAACATATGTTGGAGGAATTCCATACAGAGAGCTAAACATACATATAGATTTAGTACAGTATTAGTTTATTTATTACTGGATACAGTACTTCATGCAAACTGATATATATTGTTTATAGTGTGTAGTGCTTATACTTGTGTGATGCCGCTTAGCATCTAGGTGAGACCCGTTGTAACGAAATCGGGCAGATCTCGGCTGTAGAATGACAGCTGTGGTGTTCGCAGAGGATTGCTTCACTTGATACTGACCTCCTTGGTCTCAGAGTTACTAATTTATGTAGCTGTGATGTCAGATTACTGCCCCTAATTCGTTATGTGTACACAGACTTTCATAGCGTCAAGTATACACCTCTAAATTCCTTTATATAGGGTTCAAATCAGTAGTATACATCATCAGTCATACCTGTCTATATTGACCCCAAGATTAGATCTGATATATCTCCTAGGTGAATATTATATGTTAATCTCGGAGTATATAGCTTATTTCACCGGAAGGCTAAATAAAGTCAGTATTTCGTTAAGCCTCCCCCGCTTTAATGTGAATAAATAGATCACTAGATATTCTAGGTTACGGTAGCTGTGAGGCCCTTTTACCCTGGTGTATTAATTCGTAGTGTATCTATTGTTAGCGATAGCGGTTTATAAAGTGCAGGTACAAATTTTTAGCAGCTTGTGTATAGCTAGAAGATCTCAGTATTTTTTAGTAACATCAAGGATACATCTATAGATTCCTTTATATAAGGTTCAAATTAGCGGTATATATCGTCAGTAAATGCTGTCTTTAACTGTCTATATTGATCACTTGATTTGATTTAATATATCTCTACAGTAAGTATTATATACTGGTTTGTAAGTATATATCTTATATAACCGGAAGGCTATCTATGGTTACCATTGAGGGAGTAGCAGAACGGTAATTTGTGCCTCGGTAATGAAAATAATATTGCCGTTAAGCCTCCCCACTTGTAATGTAAATAAATAGATCACTAGATATTCTAGGTTACGGTAGCTGTGAAATTCTTTTGCCCTAATATATTAATTCGTAGTGAATCTATTTTAAGAGATAGCCATAGGTAAGGTGCCGGTACAAATAATTAGCCGCTTGTATATAGCTGGAAGGTCTCGGTTGCACACACTCTCTCACACATATACCATTTTTAAATTATATTCTAGTTACACATCCATACACCAAATCACACTGTTTGTTATAAGTTAAAAAGGAGAAAAGTTCTCCAACTGCCCTGACATGTTTCGCCACAAAGGCTTTGTCAAAGGTGGGGCGCCCGCCGAACTCGGGGCTTTTTATTGGCTGACCGGTGGGAGTTACTCCCTCATCGGCTGAATTGATTGGTTCCCTGTTTCTCCTATAGTGTTTGCAGGAGAAAAGGGTGTGTAGAGGGTTCGCCATTTCTGTCATCGCTTATTGGGTGTTTGACTGTTAATTCGTAGTGCCAGATTGTAATACTTTAGGTACGTAACGGGAGTTGTGTACTTAAGTGAGGTGGGATTCTTCAACGGATATAGGAAGATCATTGGAGTACCGGAGTGGACATCTCCCAAATGGGCTGTTATACCTGTTAGAGGATCTAATAATAATTTAATCGCAACCAAAATCGAAATTAATAAAAAATGAACAGAATTGACACTTTTTTCATGGTTTACTGTGTAGTCATAAATGACAAGTGTTATTAAAGGGGAGACAGAGTGCAAGGCCATGTTGTGTGGATTAGATCAGGATGTCCTCCTGTTCCACATAGTGATATCGTGTGAGAGAATGAAAAAAACGGGTGAACAAACAATAAAAATTGTGATAATAAAAGCTGGTGCCAAACGTGGACCACTGGATTTAGTGTCCCATTATTTACCCTCATTAGATTCTCGGTCCCAGAACAAGATTGTGATTGAGGCAGTGTGTGATTATGTGCAAATGTGAGCCCAGTTACCAAAATGTCCTGGGTTATCCAGATAATTTTAATAGGGAAATATAACAAATCTGTCTAAATGTGGGCTTCTCAGACTTGTAGAAACATTTAATATTGGTGTCATGGGTGTGCTTACGTTATAGGGTGTGCTAACAAATTAAAAAGTGCACCTTTTACATTGCTGTAAAAACATGAGGAGAAAGTGAATTTTTAACAGGTTTGGGATTAGTTATTTGTTGGTAAATCTAGTGATGAAAAAGGTAAGTGGAACCTGTTCATTTGTGGTTCCCCTTGAATATTACTATGCGATTTAGTGGTCCCTTTCCTATATGGTTTCTAGTGGTTGGTGCTCAATTTTACTCGAACCATATAGGGAATGGTATGGAGTTATATTAGTTGTATTATATATCCTGCTCAGGCTTTCCCTTTTGGAATCCTGGTGATGTTATATCTCATTTTCACATCCTAGGTGTCCTGTTTGGATGTATTTTATTTTTTCTCCACAAAGATCAGAGCAAGCCTGCTCAGGATTCCAAAATAAAAAAAATCTTGATAGGAGAATCATAATCAGACACCTAAAACTTCACCTCCTCCTTGCACTGAAGGCAAAGAGAATGACTGGGGGTTGTGGGAAGGGAAGTGATACTTAACAGCTTTGCTGTGGTGCTCTTTGCCTCCTCCTGCTGGCCAGAAGTGATATTTCCAACAGTAATTGCTGATTCCGTGGACTCACAGTGTCTTAAGAAAGAAACCTTCAGGTATAAAAAGAGATTTAATAAAAGGTAGGCGAGTATAAAAGTATTTTCACACAAAAAATTTTGGTAATGTGCATATGCACTCCCTTAAAGGGACAGTCTAGTCAAACATAAACTTTCATGTAATTTTAAACAACTTTCCAATTTACTTTTATAATCAATTTCGCTTTGTTCTTTTGGTATTCTTAGTTGAACAGTAAGTCTAGGTAGGCTCATATTCAAATGTATTAGCCCTTGAATGTCACCTCTTATCTGAATGGAGTTTGAAGTTTTTTCTTAACTAGAGGGCGTTAGTTCATGTGTGCCATATAGATAACATTGTGCTCATGCACGTGGAGTTACCTAGGATTCAGCACTAATTGGCTAAAAGTCTGTCAAAAGAACTGAAATAAGGGGGGCAGTTTGCAGAAGGCTTAGATACAAGGTAATCACAGAGGTAAAAAGTATTTTAATATAACCGTGTTGGTTATGCAGAACTGGGGAATGGATAATAAAGGTATATCTATCTTTTTAAACATAAATTCTGGTGCAGACTGTCCCTTTAAATCAGAATAGACTCCAACAGAGGTAGTAAGAACAAAGACTTAAAAGGGACATGAAACCCAAAGCTTTTCTTTCAGATCGCGTAATTTTAAATAACTATTAAATGGTAATACCACATATATGCCTCTTGTTACTGGCTCCCAACAATGCATTACTGCTTCTTCAACAAAAGGAAACCAGAGAATAAAAAAAATTAGATCATAGAAGTAAATTGGAAAGTTGTCTAAAATTGAATGATCTATCTGAATCAGGAAAGAAATTTTGAGTTTCATGTCCCTTTAAACTTCAATTCAACATAAACAGTAAAAAAATAAATACAGAAATGAAAGCTCAAAAAAAGCAACAATAACAACAATAGCAATAACTTTGAATTCTGGTTTCTAATTCGGATACAAAGTATTTCATGTCAAGATAAAAGAAAACGCTACCTGTCGTTCCACCTCATCCGTGATCTGCTTTATTTTCAGTCTGTAATCTTCTGTCAGCAACTCGAGTTGTTTCTCAATGAATTCCAGGCGATCTCTGAGCTCCTCGCGTTTTTCCAAACAGTAAACTCTAAAATGTTCATAGCGCAGAGCAGATCATTATTAGATCATCAGTAATTAATCCACAGAACGTCAGACGAAGTGTTATTTCACGACAGAATAATATAAAATATAAATATTTGGGACTTGCCAGACTCACCTCTGCTCCTGCGCAGCAACGTGCACAGATTCCATTATATGACGCAGAACCTCAGCAATATGTTTCGCTCGCATAGTGTGCTGCTCAAACTTGGTTTTCACAGCAGATTGAGAGATACACTCCTGTACAAATAAACAAGTAGCTGTATGATCGTGCAGCGCCAGCCATACTTTGTTTTTTTTCTTTTGCCTTAATCTTCCTCTACTAGTGCTGAATAAAATACTTTATGTGAAGCAACATTGTACTCAAAATCAACCCTGACAAAACAAAAACACAAAAATCTATGGGACTATCTAGATCTGCAGTGGAGAAGTAAATAGTATATATTAAAGGGACACTAAACCCAAATGTTTTCTTTCACGATTCAGATAGAGCAGCGATTTAAAGCAACTTTCTAATTTACTCCTATTATCATTTTGTCTTCGTTCTCTTGCTATCTTTACTAAAATAAAAAGCAGGAATGTAAAGCTTAGGAGCCGGCCCATTTTTGGTTCAGAATCCGGGTTACGCTTGTTTATTGGTGGCTAAATGTAGCAACCAATAAACAAGCGCTATCCAGGGTGCTGAACCTGAAATGGGCCGGCTCCTAAGCTTTACATTCCTGCTTTTTATTTTAGTAAAGATAGTAAGAGAACAAAGACAAAATGATAATAGGAGTAAAATAGAAAGTTGCTTTAAATCGCTGCTCTATCTGAATCATGAAATAAAACATTTGGGTTTAGTGTCCCTTTAAGTCGTTAAGTGAGCTGATTTTCTTGTGTGTGTGAGCAATGCAAACGAACGTATTTTGTGAAACTGACAGTAGAAGATCCTGTGAAGCTTCTACACTTGTTTCCTGCAAGAGATTTGTAAGCTTAAAGGGCCATAATACCCAAATGTTTAAACACTTGAAAGTGATGCAGCATAGCTGTAAAAAGCTGACTAGAAAATATCACCTGAACATTTCTATGTAAAAAAGAAAGATATTTTACCTCAAAAGTTCCTCAGTAGCCACATCCCATTGTAAAGGATTTCTAAGCAGCATATTAGTATGTTTGTCCTGGGACATCTGAAGGGATGAGCATCGTGCACTCTCATATTATTTCACCAATCAGGTAAAGGAAGCTTACTATGAAATCTCATGAGAGTTAAGTCAAATCTCATGAGATCACAGTAAGAGTTCATGACCTCAACACTGCTGATGCTGATTGGCTGCTGTTCATTTCTTCATTTTTTTTTAATTTTTACCTGCAGCTGGGAGCAGCTGAGTATAACTTTTTACACAGAACTTACTCTGCTGAGCTGAGGAAATTGTGAGGTAAAATATCTTCCTATTTTACATAGAGATGCTCAGGTGATATTTTCCTGTCAGCTTTTTACAGTTATACTGCATCAGTTTCAAGTGATTTAGCATATGAGTATTATGTCCCTTTAAGCCGCTATCTATAAAACAACAATGACATACACTGCTATGTAATGTGGTACAGCCAGCAAATGGGGAATAAAATGTCTTACTTCAAATCTTCTCTCAAAATTCTGGAACTCAAACATCCTCACTTGAAATCCCTCGGCCAAAGCCCCACCTAAATAAATGGAGATTACACATTCATTAATAATATCTCTGATATAATAAATTGTACGCAACACCTTTAAAGGGACAGTCTAATCAAAAAATAAACTTTCATGATTCAGATAGGGCGTGTCATTTAAAACCACTTTCCAAAGTATTTTTATCATCAATTTTACTTTGTTCTCTTGATATTCTCAGTTGAAAGCTAAACCTAGGTAGGCTCCTATGCAAATTTCTTAGCCTTGAAGGCCACCTCTTATCTTAATGCATTTTGACATTTTTTCACGACTAAAGGGCGTTAGGTCATGTGTGCCATATAGATAACATTGTGCTCACGCCCGTGGAGTTACCTAGGAATCAGCACTGATTGGCTAAAATACAAGTCTTTCAAAAGAACAGAAATAAGGGGGCAGTCTGCAGAGGCTTAGATACAAAGTAATCACAGAGCTAAGTGTATTAATATAACAGTGTTGGTTATGCAAAGCTGGGGAATGGGTAATAAAGGGATTATCTATATTTTTAAACAATAACATTTTTGGTGTAGACTGTCCCTTTAAAATAAAATCACAACTCTTTACATCGGAGTAATTTAGTTGTACGCCAAATGTTGAGATCTTTCCTATGAACGGCTGTTGGCCGTGTTCTGCTCAGAAGCTGTAGCAAGCAGTGGTGCAATAATTATTATTTCTAGTGCAATTGGCTGCTAATTTACCTCCTTCTGGCATCCCTTGAGCTTTCTGGATCCTCGCATTCAAAACTTCTTTTGCAGAAACAAAGAATATGCGATCACCTGCCTGAGTCCGGTCCAGCACTCCCAGCTCATCCACCAAAAAACTGGTGCAGCGTTCCATATGCTGCCGACGCACCTGCAGGATAGTAAGGGGTAGAAGGGTTAACAAAAGAAAGGGACGCATGTATCTATCTATGTGAGTAATTATTATTTAAAGGGACACTGTACCCAAAAAAAAATCTTTCATGATTCAGATTGAGCATGAAATTTTAAGCAACTTTCTAATTTACTCCTATTATCAAATTTTCTTCATTCTCTTGGTATCTTTATTTAAAATGCACAAATGTAAGTTTAGATGCCGGCCCATTT
The DNA here is from genome assembly GCF_027579735.1 of Bombina bombina. Lineage (NCBI taxonomy): Eukaryota > Metazoa > Chordata > Amphibia > Anura > Bombinatoridae > Bombina > Bombina bombina. Next base: position 320,688,397 of record NC_069506.1, read on the forward strand.
TTGGTGAACAACCTGGGTTGTCCTTGCTGATTGGTGGATAAATTCATCCACCAATAAAAAATTGCTGTCCAGAGTACTGAACCCAAAAAGCATAGATACCTTCTTTTTCAAATAAAGATAGCAAGAGAACAAAGAAAAAATGATAATAGGAGTAAATTAGAAAGTTGCTTAAAATTGCATGCTTTTTCTGAATTTCAAAACAAAAGTTTTGGGTTCAGTGTCCCTTTAAAGGGACATAAAATGCTTCTTTCATGGTTCAGGTAGAGAATACATTTGCAAACCACTTTCCAATTCACTTCTATTATCTAATTTGCTTCATTCTTTTGGTATCCTTTGTTGAAAACATTGCAATGCACATGTGTGAGCCAATAACACTAGGCATCTACTGTATGTGCAGCCACCAATAAGCAGCTACTGAGTATATATATATATATATATGTGCTTTTCAATACAGGATATCAAAAGAATGAAGCAAATTAGATAATAGAAAGAAATGGGAAAGTTGTTTAAAATCGCATACTGTTTCTGAATCATGAAATAATCATGTCCCTTTAATATATATACATTTATTCTCATTCTATGAATAAGGCTGAACAAGAGCTGAAACGCGTAAGACAGATGCCTGCCTGCAGTTCTTACTAACCTTTTCATTGCCTGCCTTTAGCTTTTAATGCTGTCCCTTTACATCAAATAAATGGAGTTGCTTTGAGCCTTTCCTGCCTTTCGTTTTTCTTATATATATATATATATATTTTTTTTTTTATTATTATTATTATTATTTTTATTAAATTGTATTAGAGATCAGGGGAGGAGTGTACAAATATCAACAACAACAACAAAAAGGAGATACTTAGGAAATAAATGCAGATCGGTATAAAAACAGCATTATATGGAATATTTGAGATTACTTATCTAAATTAATTTCAGTACCTACAGGCGCTCCTGCAACTGATAACCAAAAGTGGTTGTGCTTCACAAAATGGGAATGGAAACTAATGTAAAGTTTTAACTACAGCAAAGAAAGAAACAAATGCCCCTATAATGGTGATGTAATATCCCCCTCCAAAAAGGCGTATTCATTTTAATGTAATATATAAAACCTGTAAAAAGACTACACTTACAGAACGGAACAGGATATAGATCCATTATAAACACCTTTTTAATATTTAGAAACAATGAACAAATGGTTTTAGTCAGATCATTTCTTTTGTATGTCTATATTTGTGTTTAATCCTTAGTGCATTTTGCACCTAGTATCATCTGGGGGGGCTACCCATGCTGCTCATATATTTACGCACAATCTTTCTATGCGATTCTACGTTTGGCTTTGCAGCAGTTATTTGTACCAGTATGGAACAGAACATTATGATGCTTAGAGATTTTAATCCCTGGGTTGTTCTACTGGCAGACACCAAAGTATGAATCATAATCTTAAATGAGTGTTTCATTACATAACTGTCCAGAGAGTCCTCAAGGGAACACCATAAACTGTCCAACCCCCGCCCTACAACAGGTAACTAGGAACTGCTAATGTAAACAGAGTGCAGTGCAATAGATTTACTTACAACATTCAGTTTTATACCTGAACAACACTAAAACAAAAGCCAAGTGTTCCCTGCTTAAAACCAGAGGAAACTGAAGTAACGGATTACCACAGACGTCTTCCTACATTTAAAACAAACTCTCCGATTCTGATAATAACCAACTGCTGATCCAATAGGATTTAAACCCATTTTTCTGAAAACATAAAAATGAAGTAGCGACATATAACTGTTACTTAGATTGTGAGCTCTGTAAAAAGGCCTATAATTGTACGGACTGCTGATCCTCGTCTTGTCATTACTTTATAAATCTGTTTAGTGCTGCAGAATCAGAATGAGACATTACAAGTAGAATGGATTATTGCGCGATTCAGATTGAGCAGCAATTTTAAGCAACTTTCTAATTTACTCCTATCATTAATTTGTCTTCGTTCTCTTGGTATCTTTATTTAAAAAACAGGAATGTAAAGCTCTGGAGCCAGCCCATTTTAGGTTCTGCACCCTGCATAGCGCTTGCTTATTGGTGGCTACATTTAGCAAACCAATCAGCAAGCATAACCCAGGTTCTGAACCAAAACTTGGCTGGCTGCTAAGCTTTATATTCCTGCTTTTTAAATAAAGATAGCAAGAGAACAAAGACAATTTGATAATAGAAGTAAATTAGAAAGTTGCTTAAAATTGCTGCTCTATCTGAATCATTAAAGAAAAAAAGTGGGTTTAGTGTCCCTTTAATTTAATTATATAATAATAATAATAATAATAATAATAATAATAATAAAGTATTGGCTATGCATTTGGGTACAAATCGTAACAATTTATTTGTTTAGAAATTACGTTGTCTGCATTCGAAATTGTCACACATTTTAAAATAACCTATTAGGCTCTCTTTGCAGGAGTTAAAGGGGACAGTAAAGTCAGAGATAATTGAAGTAAATTTAAAAGTTTATCTAATTTGCTTTGTTTTCTTGGTATCCCTTATTAAAAGGTATACCTAGGTAGTCGGAGGAGCAGCAATTCACTAATGTGAGCTAGCTGCTGATTGGTGACTGCATATATATATATGCCTCGTCATTGGCTCATTGTTCCGCTAGCTCCCAGTAGTGCATTGGTGCTCCTTCAACAAAGGATACAGAAAGAATGAAGCAAAGTTGATAATAGAAGTACAGTGGAGAGTTGTTTAAAAGTGCATGCTATATCTGAATTATTAAAGAAAAAATGTTGGGTTTTATTTCCCTTTAAGTCATTTGCCTTTAGGAGTGCAGTGAAATCTTAGTTTAGAGGCAGTAATTAAATGCAGTCCAGATACAAGCGCTCACGAAACAGTTCTATGGATAATGAGGGGGCATAATGCACAAAGGGTTAAACACATAGTATTGCAGGGTTGCTAATGCTGAAATCACACACTGTAATAGATAAGAGCCAGTCTTTTTTACTATTTAATGCTATTATGTAATTACAATCACCAACATGATCAGCAGTTAGACAAAGGGCCCGAGACCTTTCAGTAGAAGCCTTATTTCTAGATCAGGGGTTTTAAACGTCTTACGTGGTGAGCCTCCCTTCTGACGTAATTTACAAGGCAGCGCTCCCCCATAATAGATGTTACAATTTTATTTATAAGTTATTTTTAGTTTTAATTTGGGGAATTTACATCTGATCCAGGGTTCATACAGCTCTCAACAGCTGATTCTACTCAACCAAAAAGGGCGTTTCACTCACATTTAAATTTGCACTATTACTCCCGTGTTAAACACAAGTTATTGATCGAGACAACAAACGCAATGTAGTCTCTGAGACACTTCCACATTAAAGCCTTTCTTCAACTTACACCCCGGCCATTGCCTTATTCAATCATGACATGGCATTGTCGGCTCTTAAAAACCGTTCTATATTTTGCCAAAGTTGCCGTTTCACAAATATAAATTTTTAAATTCTGCTCTGAAAATAGACAAACAGCACAAATGGCCGCCTTCTTCCGCATTCAGAGGTATCCGAAACCTCCAAATGCACATTTACGTATTTCTATAGAGCTTCCACAAATCCTACAAATGCCCCTTTAATTAAATGTCATTAGAAAAAGGATGTTTAGTTCCCCAGTACAGCCTTTCTCAGACTTTCTGATACCTGGTTAATTACTTTCCCATGGAGTGTAAGCAATTGCCAATTTTCGCAAAATATTTCCTGTGGGCCAAAAAAAGAACTTTATACTATATATGTTTTTTTCTAATACATTATTTTTTTGTTTAGATCTAACTGAATAAAAGAGAAATCCTAAAGTTAGTTCATCAGTATTTTACTTAAAATCACACTTTCTTGCCTTAACCCTTTAAGGACCAAGGACGTACAGGGTACGTCCTACAAAAACTCACTTAATGACCAAGGACGTACCCTGTACGTCCCCAGAGTTTTCAAGCGCTGGAAGTGATCATGATCGCTTCGAGCAGCTTTCAGGTTATTGCAGTGATGCCTCGATATTGAGGCATCCTGCAATACCCTTTTTTAAGCCTCCGTGGCAGTCTCTGCATCGGCCAGCGATGGTGCCGATCGTTGGTGAGTGGTAGCCATTGCAGGAAGGCGGGTGGGCGGCCCATCACTGGGAACTTCCGGCCGGCGGGAGCGCATGCGACCACTAAACAAGATGTGGTGGGAGAGGGAGGGGGGAATAATGTTGGGAAAGGGATCTGGGAGGAGAAGGGGGGGGCAGCTACACTACAGAAAAAGAGGGGATTTATATAAAAAAAGGGCAAATTTTATTGCAAAGTGGGTACTGGCAGACAGCGGCAAATAGTGAGAGGGGGGAGGGTTAGAGAGCTGTTTGGGGAGGCTCAGGGAAGGTTGGGTGGTAAGGGGGGGAATCCTGCACTGCAGAAAATATACAAATTTAAAAAACAAAATAAAAAAAAACCTTCTGCCAGTACTATAGATAGTGGTGACAATAGTGAGGTGGGGGAGGGAAGAGAGCTGTTTGAGAGGGGCCCGGGAGGGATCAGGGGGTGGGACGTGTCAAGTGGGAGGCCGATTTCTACACTAAAGCTAAAATTAACCCTTCAAGCTCTCTACAAGCTACCTAATTAACCCCTTTACTGCTGGGCATAATGCAGCAGCATTTAGCGGCCTTCTAATTACCAAAAAGCAATGCCAAAGATATATATATATATATATATATATATATATATATATATATATATATATATATATATATATATATATATATATATATATATATAAAATATAAGAAAGGCACTCTCCGTATATTTAGTGTAATAACTTTACTTGGATGAACGTTTTCGGGGTCACCCCGGTCCTCAGACCTTACAAGACAAGTGATATAGTGACCTATTTAAATGTTTACCTGGTGACGATCCTACCAGAGTCTGTGGCGTCCTCCTAGCGCAACTGCGCATGCGCAAGAGTAAGTACAGAGGCCCTGGAGGTTCAAAAGAGTCACCAGGTCAAAAATTGTGAAGATAAACATGTGAAAATAAAAACAACAATTATAACATAAATATTAAAAACACAGAGCACAAAATCACCGAAATGGTAACTGATGGAAAAATTATTTGTTAATGTGATGTAGACATACATGTATTCGTAAATGTATTAGGTAGACTTAGAAGTTATATTGTATGTTAGAATGCGGTGTATAGCAGTATCGACAGAGTAGTTGCATGCAGAGGAGGTGTCAAGATCTCACATGTCACTCTTAATAAGGACAGCAAAAGCTCATAATATATAGCTAAAGTGTTAAAGATATTATGAGCTTTTGCTGTCCTTATTAAGAGTGACATGTGAGATCTTGACACCTCCTCTGCATGCAACTACTCTGTTGATACTGCTATACACCGCATTCTAACATACAATATAACTTCTAAGTCTACCTAATACATTTACGAATACATGTATGTCTACTTCACATTAACAAAGAATTTTTCCATCAGTTACCATTTCGGTGATTTTGTGCTCTGTGTTTTTAATATTTATGATATAATTGTTGTTTTTATTTTCACATGTTTATCTTCACAATTTTTGACCTGGTGACTCTTTTGAACCTCCAGGGCCTCTGTACTTACTCTTGCGCATGCGCAGTTGCGCTAGGAGGACGCCACAGGCTCTGGTAGGATCGTCACCAGGTAAACATTTAAATAGTTCACTATATCACTTGTCTTGTAAGGTCTGAGGACGGGGGTGACCACGAAAACGTTCATCCAAGTAAAGTTATTACACTAAATATACGGAGAGTGCCTTTCTTATTTTCTTTCTATACTGTCTGATATTTGTATTTATATATATATATATATATATATATATATATATATATATATATATATATATATATATATACATATACACACATACATATACATACATATACATACTACATACATATATATATATATACATATATACACACACACACACACACACACATACATATATACACAAAACACGGAAGGGGAATGCACTCCAAGACTGGACCGGGAACACATCCCATGAACCAGCAACATGCTCAGCCCTGGGTGCTCAGTGGCCCTCACAAAAAGCTGTGCTGTCACCAGAGTCACAGGCAGTTAACCCCAGACAGGAGTGGGTGCAAGAACCATAGGGGAATTACAAAACAAATTAATACAACACAACCCTGCACTCACCAGCAAGCTTCACAGTTTGTTTGGATTTGAGAGCTTGCATTGTGTGGCTGTGTTAGGGTCTCAGGTATTGGAAAGGACCTTGACGTGGTACCTAGGCTTGTCCCATTTGGCCAAATGCGGTAACTAACTTTTCCATTTTTAACTGTGAGCTTGCTGGTGAGTGCATCTCTCTCACTCTCACTCTCTCACTCACACACCGTATCAAGAAAGAAAGAAAGAAATCAGGTAAGCATAAATTTTGTTTTCTTTCTAATGGCACGGTGAGTCCACAGATCATCATCAATTACTGTAACTTAAACAGAAGGCACCACTGCTTGAAGAACCTTTCTCCCAAAAGAAGCCTCAGTTGAGGCAAAAGTATCAAATTTAAAAAACTTTGAAAAAGTGTGAAGAGAGGACCAAGTTGCAGCCTAGCAAATCTGTTCCACAGAAGCTTCATTTTTGAAGGCCAAGGAGGAAGAAACAGCCCTAGTAGAATGCTGTGACCTTCTCAGGAGGCTGCTGTCCAGCAGTTTCATAGGTCAAGCAAATTATAATCTTAAGCCAGAAAGAAAGAGAAGTAGCCGTAGCTTTCTGACCCTTACGTTTCCCAGAAAAAATGACAAGCAAAGCAGAAGACTGGTGAAAATCCTTAGTCGACTGCAAGTAAAATTTCAATGCACGCACCACATCTAGGTTGTGCAGTAACCGCTCCTTATGAGAAGTAGGGCTAGGACACAATGAAAGAACAACGATTTCTTGGTTAATATTCCTATCCGAAACCACCTCAGAAAGGAAACCGAACTTAGTACGCAGAACCACCTTATCTGAATGAAAGATAAGATGAAACCTTATCTGAATGAAAGATAAGGTGAATCACATTGCAACACAGAGAGTTCAGAGACTCTTTGAGCAGAAGAAATTGCAACAAGCACTTTCCAAGATAACATCTTAATATCTAAAGAATGCATAGGCTCAAATGGAGCCTGTTGAAGAACCTTAACGAGGTTAAGACTCCAGGGAGTAGTAACAGGTTTAAACACAGGCCTGATTCTGACCAAGGTCTGACAGAAGGATTGCACATCTGGCACATCCGCCAGACGTTTATGCAATAATAGAGAAGGCAGATTTTTGACCCTTCAAAAGTACTTGCAGACAAACCCTTCTCCAGACCTTCCTGGAGAAAAGACAAAATCCTAGGAATCCTGACTCTACTCCACGAGAAACCTTTGGATTCACACCAGTACAGATATTTACGCCATTTTTTATGGTAAATCTTTCTAGTCACAGGCTTACGAGCCTGAATTAAGGTCTCAATGACGGACTCGGAAAACCCGTGCTTAGATAAAATTAAGCGTTCAATCTCCAGGCAGTCAGCTTCAGAGAAACGAGATTTGGATGAAGGAAGGATCCTTGAAGCAGAAGGTCCTTCCTCAGCGGAAGTCTCCAAGGTGGAAGAGATGACATTTCCACTAGGTCTGCATACCAGATCCTGCGAGGCCACGACGGTGCTATGAGAATCACAGAAGCCCTCTCCTGCTTGATCCGAGCAATGACTCGTGGAAGGAGAGCGAACGGAGGGAACAGGTATGCTAGACTGAAATTCCACGGTACCACCAGCGGATCTAGCAGGACTGCCTGTGGATCCCTTGACCTCGAACCGTACCTCGGGAGCTTGGCATTCTGACGAGATGCCATGAGATTTAGCTCCGGCTGCCCCCATTTGAGGATCAAACTGGAAAACACCTCCGGATGGAGTTCTCACTCCCCTGGGTGAAAGGTCTGTCTGCTCAGGAAATCCGCTTCCAAAATGTCCACTCCTGGCATGTGGATCGCAGATATACAGCAGCTGTGGGTCTCTGCCCACTGAATAATTTTGGCCACCTCCGACATGGCCAAGGAACTCTGAGTCCCTCCCTGGTGGTTGATGTAAGCCACCGAAGTTATGTTGTCCGACTGGAATCTGATGAACTGGGCTGGAGCTAATTGAGGCCAGGCTATTAGAGCATTGAAGATCGCCCTCAGCTCTAGAATGTTTATGGGAAGAATTGACTCCTCCTGAGTCCAGAGACCCTGGGCCTTCAACGAGCCCCAGGCCGCTCCCCACCCCAGCAAGCTGGCATCAGTGGTCACAATAACCCAGGTAGGTCTGCGAAAGCAGGTTCCCTGAGAGAGCTGCTCCTGAGATAACCACCACGGAAGGGAGTCTCTTGTCGCCTGATCAAGATCTATTCGCGAAGACAGATCAGCATAATCCCCATTCCATTGCCTGAGCATACATAACTGCAGAGGCCTGAGATGGAACCAAGCAAACGGATGATGTCCATGGCTACTACCATCAGACCAATTACCTCCATACACTGAGCCACTGATGGCCGAGGAGAGGATTGAAGGACAAGACGAGAGTTGAAAGTCTTTGAATTTCTGACCTCTGTCTGAAGTATCTTCATTGATAGGGAGTCTATTATGGTCCCCAAGAACACTACCCTCGTAGCAGGAACCAAGGAACTTTTTCCCAGATTTACCTTCCAACCGTGGGAGAGATGAAAATACAAGATTCCTGTATGAGAGTTTGCTTGTTGAAAAGACTGCACCTGAACTAGAATGTCATACAGATAAGGCGCCACTGCAATGCCCCAAGGCCGGATAACTGCCAACAGAGCCCCCAGAACTTTTGAGAAAATTCTGGGAGCTGTGGCAAGGCCGAATGAAAGAGCTACAAATTGAAAGTGCTTGTCCAAGAAGGCAAATCCCAGAAACTTGTGATGATCCCTGTGAATGGGAACATGAAGATACGCATCCTTTAAGTCTATGGTTGTCATGAATTGACCTTCTTGAAACAAGGGAAGAATAGTCTCCATCATGAAAGATGGAACCCTGAGGAACTTGTTCAGGCACTTTTGGTCTAAGATTGGCCTGAAAGTTCCCTCCGTTTTGGGAACTACGAACAGATTTGAGTAAATTCCCAGACCCTGTTCCTGCGGAGGATCAGGAACTATTACTCCCAGACAGGCAAGGTCCTCTACACAACATAAGAATGTCTCTCTTTTTGTCTGGTCTACAGATAATATGGAAAGGAGAAAACTTCCTCTTGGAGGAAAGGATTTGAACTCCATTTTGTACCCCTGGGATACCATGTCCACCACCCAGGGATCCGGAACATCTCGTATCCAGGCTTGAACGAAAAAGGAAAGTCTGCCCCTACTAGATCCAGTCTTTCCCTGCTTTCCCAAGACTGACTAGGCTTCCAGGAGGACTTGGCCTGATCCTGATTGGAAGAGGGAGGGTTTACCTCTAAAGTTATGAAAGGAACGAAAATTACTCTGCCGTCCTTTCTGTTTATTCTTTTTATCTTGAAGAAAAGAGCCTTTACCTCCTGTAATATCTGAGATAATTTCAGTCAAACCAGGCCCAAACAAGGTCTTACCCTTGTAAGGACTCGCCAGAAGCTTGGACTTAGACGAAACATCCGCAGACCAGGATCTCAACCATAGGTCTTTTGCGCACTAGGACCGCAAAACCAGAAATATTTGCTACCAGCTTAATGACCTGTAAGGAAGCATCCGTAATCAAGGAATTGGCCAATTTAAGCCTTAATCCTGTCCTGTATTTCCTCAAGGAGTATCTGTCCGAATAGAGTCAGACAACACATCAAACCAGTAAGCTGCTGTCAAGGAACTAGTAAGTTAATTCCTATAAAGTAGAATGTAGACTACTCAGCTGCTGAACTTAATATAAAAGGATATATACAATTAGTTGTGTTACAGATTTATTATTTTCATGAGATTACTTCTAAATCACTGAAAATGTAAGGCCTAGATTTGGAGTTTGGCGGTAAAAGGGCTGTTAACGCTCCGCTGGCTTTTTTCTGGCCGCACCATAAATTTAACTCTGGTATCGAGAGTTCAAACAAATGCTGCGTTAGTCTCCAAAAAAGGAGCGTAGGGCATTTTTACCGCAAATGCAACTCTCGATACCAGAGTTGCTTACGGACGCGGCCGGCCTCAAAAACGTGCTCGTGCACGATTCTCCCATAGGAAACAATGGGGCTGTTTGAGCTGAAAAAAAACCTAACACCTGCAAAAAAGCAGCGTTCAGCTCCTAACGCAGCCCCATTGTTTCCTATGGGGAAACACTTCCTACGTCTGCACCTAACACCCTAACATGTACCCCGAGTCTAAACACCCCTAACCTTACACTTATTAACCCCTATTCTGCCGCCCCCGCTATCGCTGACCCCTGCATTACACTTTTAACCCCTAATCTGCCGCTCCGTAAACCGCCGCAACCTACGTTATCCCTATGTACCCCTAATCTGCTGCCCTAACATCGCCGACCCCTATGTTATATTTATTAACCCCTAATCTGCCCCCCACAACGTCGCCGACACCTACCTTCAATTATTAACCCCTAATCTTCCGAGCGGACCTCACCGCTATTCTAATAAATGTATTAACCCCTAAAGCTAAGTCTAACCCTAACACTAACACCCCCCTAACTTAAATATAATTTACATCTAACGAAATTAATTAACTCTTATTAAATAACTTAATCCTATTTAAAGCTAAATACTTACCTGTAAAATAAACCCTAATATAGCTACAATATAAATTATAATTATATTATAGCTATTTTAGGATTAATATTTATTTTACAGGCAACTTGGTATTTATTTTAACTAGGTACAATAGCTATTAAATAGTTAAGAACTATTTAATAGTTACCTAGTTAAAATAATTACAAATTTACCTGTAAAATAAATCCTAACCTAAGTTACAAATAAACCTAACACTACCCTATCAATAAAATAATTAAACTACCTACAATTACCTACAATTAACCTAACACTACACTATCAATAAATTAATTAAACACAATTGCTACAAATAAATACAATTAAATAAACTATCTAAAGTACAAAAAATAAAAAAGAACTGTTACAAAAAAATAAAAAAATATTTACAAACATAAGAAAAATATTACAACAATTTTAAACTAATTACACCTACTCTAAGCCCCCTAATAAAATAACAAAGCCCCCCCAAAATAAAAAATTCCCTACCCTATTCTAAATTAAAAAAGTGACAAGCTCTTTTAACCTTACCAGCCCTGAACAGGGCCCTTTGCGGGGCATGCCCCAAGAAGTTCAGCTCTTTTGCCTGTAAAAAAAACATACAATACCCCCCCCCCCAACATTACAAACCCACCACCCCACATACCCCTAATCTAACCCAAACCCCCCCTTAAATAAAACCTAACACTAAGCCCATGAAGATCTTCCTACCTTGTCTTCACCATCCAGGTAATCACCGATCCGTCCTGGCTCCAAGATCTTCATCCAACCCAAGGGGGGGTTGGCGATCCATAATCCGGTGCTGAAGAGGTCCAGAAGAGGCTCCAAAGTCTTCCTCCTATCCGCAAGAAGAGGACATCCGGACCGGCAAACATCTTCTCCAAGCGGCATCTTCGATCTTCTTCCAATCCGGTGCGGAGCAGGTCCATCTTGAAGCAGGCGACGCGGATCCATCCTCTTCTTCCGATGTCTCCCGACTAATGACGGTTCCTTTAAGGGACGTCATCCAAGATGGCGTCCCTCGAATTCCGATTGGCTGATAGGGATTCTATCAGCCAATCGAATTAAGGGTAGGAATTTTCTGATTGGCTGATGGAATCAGCCAATCAGAATCAAGTTCAATCCGATTGGCCGATCCAATCAGCCAATCAGATTGAGCTCGCATTCTATTGGCTGTTCGATCAGCCAATAGAATGCGGAGCTCAATCTGATTGGGCTGATTGGATCGGCCAATCGGATTGAACTAGATTCTGATTGGCTGATTCCATCAGCCAATCAGAAAATTCCTACCTTAATTCCGATTGGCTGATAGAATCCTATCAGCCAATCGGAATTCGAAGGGACGCCATCTTGGATGACGTCCCCTTAAAGGAACCCGTCATTAGTCGGGAGACATCGGAAGAAGAGGATGGATCCCGTCGCCTGCTTCAAGATGGACCTGCTCCGCACCGGATGAAGAAGATCGAAGATGCCGCTTGGAGAAGATGTTTGCCGGTCGGATGTCCTCTTCTTGCCGGATAGGAGGAAGACTTTGGAGCCTCTTCTGGACCTCTTCAGCACCGGAATTATGGATCGCCAACCCCCCCTTGGGTTGGAATGAAGATCTTGGAGCCAGGACGGATCGGTGAATACCTGGATGGTGAAGACAAGGTAGGAAGATCTTCAGGGGCTTAGTGTTAGGTTTATTTAAGGGGGGTTTGGGTTAGATTAGGGGATGTGGGTGGTGGGTTGTAATGTTGGGGGGGGGGTATTGTATGTTTTTTTTTACAGGCAAAAGAGCTGAACTTCTTGGGGCATGCCCCGCAAAGGGCCCTGTTCAGGGCTGGTAAGGTAAAAGAGCTTGTAACTTTTTTAATTTAGAATAGGGTAGGGAATTTTTTATTTTGGGGGGCTTTGTTATTTATTAGGGGGCTTAGAGTAGGTGTAATTAGTTTAAAATTGTTGTAATATTTTTCTTATGTTTGTAAATATTTTTTTATTTTCTGTAACTTAGTTCTTTTTTATTTTTTGTACTTTAGATAGTTTATTTAATAGTATTTATTTGTAGCAATTGTGTTTAATTAATTTATTGATAGTGTAGTGTTAGGTTAATTGTAGGTAATTGTAGGTAGTTTATTTAATTATTTTATTGATAGGGTAGTGTTAGGTTTAATTATATCTTAGGTTAGGAATTTATTTTACAGGTTAAATTTGTTAATATTTTAACTAGGTAACTATTAAATAGTTCTTAACTATTAATAGCTATTGTACATGGTTAAAATAAATACAAACTTACCATGTAAAATAAATATTAATCCTAAAATAGCTATAATATAATTATTAATTTATATTGTAGCTATATTAGGGTTTATTTTACAGGTAAGTATTTATCTTTAAATAGGATTAATTTAATTTAATAAGAGTTAATTTATTTCGTTAGATGTAAATTATATTTATCGTTAGGGGGGGGTGTTAGCTGTTAGGGTTAGACTTAGCTTTAGGGGTTAATACATTTATTAGAATAGCGGTGAGCTCCGATCGGAAGAGTAGGGGTTAATAATTGAAGGTAGGTGTCGGCGATGTTAGGGAGGGCAGATTAGGGGTTAATACTATTTATTATAGGGTTAGTGAGGCGTATTAGGGGCTAATAACTTTATTATAGTAGCGCTCAGGTCCGCTCGGCAGATTAGGAGTTAATAAGTGTAGGTAGGTGTCGGCGACGTTGAGGGGGGCAGATTAGGGGTTAATAAATATAATATTAGGGGTCGGCGGTGTTAGGGGCAGCAGATTAGGGGTACATAGGGATAACGTAGGTGGCGGCGCTTTGCGGTCGGAAGATTAGGGGTTAATTATTTTAAGTAGCTGGCGGCGATGTTGTGGGGGGCAGATTAGGGGTTAATAAATGTAATATGGGGTCGGCGGGGTTAGGGGCAGCAGATTAGGGTACATAAGTATAACGTAGGTGGCGGTCGGCAGATTAGGGGTTAAAATTTTTAATCGAGTGTCGGCGATGTGGGGGGACCTCGGTTTAGGGGTACATAGGTAGTTTATGGGTGTTAGTGTACTTTAGGGGTACAGTAGTTAAGAGCCTTTATAAACCGGCGTAGCCAGAAAGCTCTTAACTCCTGCTATTTTCAGGCGGCTGGAATCTTGTCGTTAGAGCTCTAACGCTCACTGCAGAAACGACTCTAAATACCGGCGTTAGAAAGATCCCATTGAAAAGATAGGCTACGCAAATGGCGTAGGGGGATCTGCGGTATGGAAAAGTCGCGGCTGAAAAGTGAGCGTTAGACCCTTTAATCACTGACTCCAAATACCAGCGGGCGGCCAAAACCAGCGTTAGGAGCCTCTAACGCTGGTTTTGACGGCTACCGCCGAACTCTAAATCTAGGCCTTAATCTGCATAATTTTATATATTAAACACATGATTATAGGTGTATGTAGTATTCTCATACATAACCTAATTAGGACTAGTGGTTAAATAGAAAATAATAAACTCGGCACCAGAAATAACTGATCAGATAATATAGCAACAGCGTTGATCTTAGAACAAACTTAAGTTGATTAAAGTTACATGCAGGTTAACAGCAGTTTGCGCAAATACTCAATACTGAAGTTGGCTCCCAGATCAAGTGAGAAGCAAGTACAGACACTGGTGCTGATAACCGCTTCGGTTATTTGTTTTACCTCTGATGCGGATGGCGGTAGGCTCTGCTGCGTTCTCTGGGGAGTGTGCAGAGAAGTCTGGGCTGTAGCCGATGACGTAAGCAGCGTCTCAGTGAAGCGTGATGAGAAGTTAGGAGCTGAAAGGAATCCACAGTCCACGGAAGAAACAGCAGGCAAGATGCACAGTATGGTAGGTGCAAATAATTACACAGAAGGAACTATTCCTTGTAAGGGAACTATAGCTCAGTAATCTGGTAAACAAATTAACAAGCAATGAGTGCTTGAATAGGTAAACATTTATAGGCTAAAAGCTAGAGACCACCCATAAGGGACGGGAACATGACAGCTGCAGCACTGGTGGACAGTAGAAATACATACCACAGGCTGCATTGGAGACCCTGATGAACATTCCTTTTTTTAATAAAGCTTCCAGCTTCTTATCACATCAGATCCTTAAAAGAACAACTATCCTCTATATGAATAGTAGTCCTCTTAGCCATAGTGGAGATCGCTCCTTACTACCTTAGGAACCGTTTGCCACAACTCCTTAACGGAATCTGCTATAGGAAACATCTTTTTGAAATTGGGGATGGAGAAAGAGGAATTCCAGGTCTCTCCCCACTCCCGTGCAATAATTTCTGTAGCACGGTCTGGTACAGGGAATACCTCCACCGCAGAGGGAACATCAAGAGTACTTGTTTAGCTTACTGGTCAGTCGTCCAAGGTATCCAAAACCTCCTTAAGTATTAAGCGAAGGTGTTCAAGCTTAAATCTGAAGGATACAACTGCAGCATCAGTAGAAGGAATTACACTATTTGAATCTGAGATTTCACCCTCAGACACTACCGACATATTTTCTTCATCAGAAATTTGGGGCACAACACTCAGGGTAGCCACAATGTGATCAGAAACCTTACTAACTGATTCTTTAAGTTTCCTTTGACGCCTTCCCTGCAGCATGGTAAGGCGGCACAACGCCCTGAGATACCGCAGAGGATACCTGAGTAGCAATGTCCTGTAAGGAAAATCCTACTGGATTATTAGAGGAAACGCAGGGCACTGCATGTGGAGACTGAAAAAGTTGGGGACATTTGGGGAGAAAGAAGCGGCATATCTGCTGCAGGAGGCAGGCCTGAACAGCATCCACCAACGCTATGGTGGCTCATGGTCAAAAATTTTACCCCTATAACTTAAGGTTCTCTCTATGCAAGTGGACAAAAAGGTACTCGGGGGTTCCACCTGTGCATCATAACAAAGCTGACATGCAACAATCTGCAAGCCTCTTGTTACATTTCAATAAAACCCAAAATGACAAGCAAGAAAAATAACTAATTTACTGACCGTAAGAAAATTATACTGTGCCTTAAAACGCAAATAAAATCAGTCTCAGTATACCGGGCAATATTAATACCCCCAGGCAACCCAACACACCTCAGCAGTTTACCGAGGTGCCTACCTGTCCTTCCTGAGGAGAAAATTACAAACAATGAATTTTTTATTCAATCTTTGTACTTGCAACGGCAGCGCTATCTTCTATCAAGCAGCCGACAACTGCGTCACTGCACTGTAGTTAACCGTACCCCAAAATGCGCAGGCCAACAGAAAAAAATAAAACGCCTGCAAACCAGGCTCCACCCCCTTCTTGTAGGAGCGGGGCCCATCGTATAAAACGGAACGGCGATAATACAAAGTACAAAACGCAGCTTAACAGTTCAGCCCGGATCTCAAACAGAGCACAAACACCAATTAAACCACCAATAAAAAATAAAAAATTTCCCCATACACAGTCTCAGGTCCTGACAAACTGCCAAATTTTACCCTTACTATGCTGGGTAAATAAACGTCCCCCTAATCAAAAAGATACTGCAGCAGTGCCAAATTCTACTGTCTCCCCCAGGAAATTAAATATGGCACTTATCTTACCTAGGCCTCTGTCAGCAACAGGACAGCTCATCTGGCTTGAGAGGGTCCTTACCTCACATAGACCTGTGGAAGAAGGAAAGAACTTGAGTAAGCATACTCAGGCTTTCTGAATAGGGCCAGCAAAATCTTGAGAAAGCACAGTAAGGATTGTACCTTACAAGTTCCCACATGCTCAAAAGCCACCACTGCCCTACTGAAGAGACTGATGTGGACTACGGCTAGACCCCAGAAAATATCAGAGTAAACCTACTCTGCTTTAAAATAAAAAATTCTAGATTGAAGAATACGTCTTATCAGACACTAAAACTTTACCACCTCCTTGCACTGTAGGCAAAGAGAATGACTGGGAGATTGTGGGATAGGGAGCCTGATACTTAACAGCTTTGCTGTGGTGCGCTTTGCCTCTCCTGCTGGCCAGGAGTGATATTCCCAACAGTAATTGATGATGATCCGTGGACTCACCGTGTCATTAGAAAGAAATTAGAAAACTATTTAGCATGGCTGTTTTTTGGTGGTTGTAGATGTGTAACAGATTTTGGGGGGTCAAAGTTAGAAAAAAAAGTGTGTTTTTTTAAAAAAAATTCATTATATTTTATCATTTATTTTTTTTATAGTAAATTATAAGATATGATGAAAATAATGGTATCTTTAGAAAGCTCTATTTAATGGTGAGAAAAAACAGTATATAATAATATGTGTGGGTACAGTAAATGAGTAAGAGATAATTTACAGCTAAACACAAACACCGCAGAAATTCTAATGCCCTGGTCCAAACAGTAAGAACATTGAAAATGCTGCTGTGTTCACCAAGGGGTTAAAGGGACATTCAAAAAGCATATACAGCAGCACTGAGGCAAAGGAGTAGCAGGCAATCCCAATAGTTAAAAAAATAAAACTTTTATTTAAACATGTGTTAAAAGAATACACAGGCCTAAGGGAGTTTGGAGCTGTGTATCTCTTTTAAACACCCACCGTTTAAATAAACGTTATATTTTTAACTATTGGATTGCCCAGCTACTCCTTTGCCTCAGTGCTGCTGTATATGCTTTTTGAATTCTATATTTTCGGCTACACCGGCCGTTTTTACACAGCTTAGCACCCCCCTGTTACCTGTTAGCTGCCTGACCCCCCGCCTCTGCATATGGATTGTGCCGGAACTCCCTGCCTGTAGCAGCCTGGTATTGTTTGATAAAGGGACATTGTAGTCTTTTGGTTTCATATAAAAGGGTCTTTCAAAACAGAATACAGCTTAGTTTTTTTTTTAAAAACAAATGTTTAGATCCTTAATAAACTAATTAAAAAAAAAAAAAAAAGTTAAGACGTGTGCACTACATCAATAAAGCTGTTGGAGTTGTGCCTATCAGCCAATGAGCACTGCTAGGAAATACACAACTGATGCAACGCTATTAGTTTCAATTTACTTAAAATTTAAAAAAACAAAAAAAAAAACACACACACATTCAGTAAAATCCCTGCACTCCCTCTTACTTTTTTTTTTTTTATATCACTTTCCCATATTTTAAATCAGAGGACAAGCAGAGAAGGACTCATGGGCATATCTAGTCCATTGAAAGAGATGTTAGTAAGGTCCACAGGGGGGATCAAGCAAGTTAGTCCCATACAAAGCTAATAAACTATAATTATCCCTCACAATCACCTCGTCCATATATTCCGGTTCTGAAGCAGACGCGTCCCCATCGGTTATTCAAGTTAAATATATTTGGACAGGACAGGACGATCATTCACTTTGTGAAAAACTGCTTCACCTGGAACATAGAATAAAAGTGATAAGTCCAAATGGCAATAACTATTGGCCAACATACATAAATAAATTGTTGGAATAAACTTGGACTTACCGTCTGCATAAGTGTAGACTCAGAGTTGGCTACCAACACAAGACATCTGCATCAAGGCAGAATTTATCAATCCAGCTGTCCAACTCTGTAGTGAACCTCAATACAGGCTCCAAAACAGAAAGACATACAGAAAATCACAATTATATATAAAAAACACTAAATTTCTATAGCATGGGATCTGAATAACATTTTAAAGAAACATTAACATATAATGATGTATGAGTATATGCCAGTAAACGTATAAAGGGACAGCTCTCAAACAGTTCGCTTAAGTGTGAAAATATACTTGCTGTTGAAAAGTTCTGATAAATTATTATTTAATAAATTAAATTTGATATCTTGTTATAAATTGTAAAAGCTGCACATGAATGCACACTAGATGCTGATCTTGATAGACCATAGGCACCCTGCCTTTGCTTGCTGTTGAAAAGTCAATGAGTATACCCACCAGAGAGACTGTGCACCATGAGTATTTAAAGGGTAGGCAAACAACGGTATAAAGAGGGCGCTCTAAGCAAAGAGATAATTTATACTACTATGTCTCCTCCTCCGGTTGTACTGTATATAAATATAAAAACAACTTAATTTATACATAAAAAGGGCTTACCAATTTCATTACAAATGGGAAAGGTAACCACATTTTATTTATCAAATACTTCATTTAATAAAGAGCAAACCAGCAAAAATGGAATACAATGTACACAATTTATTACAATGCTCGCTAAAAAATTAATTGATTATACTCTAGAATCCTTTTTGATAAAATTCATTAGTAGTTGTTAAAAAAACAAAGGGATGTTATTATATTAATAAAAAAAAACATCTCAATCATGATGCACATCTTCAACATATTCTACGTTAAATTAATTCTCCAGAAATAAGTTTCCGACTTATCTACTAAAAACATAATTTATGCATACCTGATAAATTCCTTTCTTCTGTTGTGTGATCAGTCCACGGGTCATCATTACTTCTGGGATATAACTCCTCCCCAACAGAAATGCCAAGAGGATTCACCCAGCAGAGCTGATATAGCTCCTCCCCTCTAAGTCAATTCCCAGTCATTCGACCAAGAATCAACGAGATAAGGAGTAACCAAGGGTGAAGTGGTGACCTGGAGAATAATTTAAAAGATATTTACCTGCCTTAAAAACAGGGCGGGCCGTGGACTGATCGCACAACAGAAGAAAGGAATTTATCAGGTAAGGCATAAATTATGTTTTCTTCTGTTATGTGCGATCAGTCACGGTGTCATCATTACTTCTGGGATACCAATACCAAAGCAAAAGTACACGGATGACGGGAGGGATAGGCAGGCTCATTATACAGAAGGAACCACTGCCTGAAGAACCTTTCTCCCAAAAATAGCCTCGAAGAAGCAAAAGTGTCAAATTTGTAAAATTTGGAAAAAGTATGAAGCGAAGACCAAGTTGCAGCCTTGAAATCTGTTCAACAGAGGCCTCATTCTTAAAGGCCCAAGTGGAAGCCACAGCTCTAGTGGAGTGAGCTGTAATTCTTTCAGGAGGCTGCTGTCCAGCAGTCTCATAGGGCTAAACGTATAATGCTACGAAGCCAGAAAGAGAGAGAGGTAGCAGAAGCTTTTTGACCTCTCCTCTGTCCAGAATAAACGACAAACAGGGAAGAAGTTTGGCGAAAATTTTTAGTTGCCTGCAAGTAGAACTTGAGGGCACGAACTACATCCAGATTGTGTAGAAGACGTTCCTTCTTTGAAGAAGGATTTGGACACAAGGATGGAACAACAATCTCTTGATTGATATTCCTGTTAGTAACTACCTTAGGTAAGAACCCAGGTTTAGTACGCAGAACTACCTTATCTGAGTGAAAAATCAGATAAGGAGAATCACAATGTAATGCTGATAACTCAGAGACTCTTCGAGCCGAGGAAATAGCCATTAAAAACAGAACTTTCCAAGATAACAATTTTATATCAATGGAATGAAGGGGTTCAAATGGAACACCTTGTAAAACGTTAAGAACTAAGTTTAAACTCCATGGCGGAGCAACGGCTTTAACACAGGCTTGATCCTAGCTAAAGCTTGACAAAAGGCCTGGACGTCTGGATTTTCTGACAGACGCCTGTGTAACAAGATGGACAGAGCTGAAATCTGTCCCTTTAATGAACTAGCCGATAAACCTTTTCTAAACCTTCTTGTAGAAAAGACAATATCCTAGGGATCCTAAACCTTACTCCCAGGAGTAACGTTTGGATTCGCACCAGTATAGGTATTTGCGCCATATTTTATGGGTAAATCTTTCTGGTAACAGGCTTCCTAGCCTGGATCAGGGTATCAATAACCGACTCAGAAAAACCACGCTTTGATAAAATCAAGCGTTCAATTTCCAAGCAGTCAGTTTCAGAGAAGTTAGATTTTGATGTTTGAATGGACCCTGTGTCAGAAGGTCCTGTCTCAGAGGTAGAGACCAAGGTGGACAGGATGACATGTCCACTAGATCTGCATACCAAGTCCTGCGTGGCCATGCAGGCGCTATTAGAATCACAGATGCTCTCTCTTGTTTGATTTTCGCAATCAATCGAGGAAGCAGCGGGAAGGGTGGAAACACATAAGCCATCCCGAAGTTCCAAGGTGCTGTCAAAGCATCTATCAGAACCGCTCCCGGATCCCTGGATCTGGACCCGTAGTGAGGAAGTTTGGCGTTCTGGCGAGACGCCATGAGATCTATCTCTGGTTTTGCCCCAACGTCGAAGTATTTGGGCAAAAATCTCCGGATGAAGTTCCCACTCTCCCGGATGAAAAGTCTGGCGACTCAAGAAATCCGCCTCCCAGTTCTCCACTCCCGGGATGTGGATTGCTGACAGGTGGCAAGAGTGAGACTCTGCCCAGCGAATTATCTTTGATACTTCCATCATTGCTAGGGAGCTTCTTGTCCCTCCCTGATGGTTGATGTAAGCTACAGTCGTGATATTGTCCGACTGAAACCTGATGAACCCCTGAGTTGTTAATTGGGGCCAAGCTAGAAGGGCATTGAGAACTGCCCTCAATTCCAGAATGTTTATTGGAAGGAGACTCTCCTCCTGATTCCATAATCCCTGAGTCTTCAGAGAATTCCAGGACAGCGCCCCAACCTAGCAGGCTGGCGTCTGTTGTTACGATTGTCCAGTCTGGCCTGCTGAATGGCATCCCCCTGGACAGGTGTGGCCGATAAAGCCACCATAGAAGAGAATTTCTGGTCTCTTGATTCAGATTCAGGGTAGGGGACAAATCTGAGTAATCCCCATTCCACTGACTTAGCATGCACAATTGCAGCGGTCTGAGGTGTAGGCGTGCAAAAGGTACTATGTCCATTGCCGCTACCATTAAGCCGATCACCTCCATGCATTGAGCTACTGACGGGTGTTGAATGGAATGAAGGACACGGCATGCATCCTGAAGCCTTGTTAACCTGTCTTCTGTCAGGTAAATCTTCATTTCTACAGAATCTATAAGAGTCCCCAAGAATGGAACTCTTGTGAGAGGAAAAAGAGAACTTTTCTTTTCGTTCACTTTCCATCCATGCGACCTTAGAAATGCCAGAACTAACTCTGTATGAGACTTGGCAGTTTGAAAGCTTGAAGCTTGTATTAGAATGTCCGTCTAGGTACGGAGCTACCGAAATCCCTCGCGGTCTTAGTACCGCCAGAAGGGCACCCAGAACCTTTGTGAAGATTCTTGGGGCCGTAGCCAATCCGAATGGAAGAGCTACAAACTGGTAGTGCCTGTCTAGGAAGGCAAACCGTAGATACCGTTGATGATCTTTGTGAATCGGTATGTGAAGGTAAGCATCTTTTAAATCCACTGTGGTCATGTACTGACCCTTTTGGATCATAGGTAAGATTGTCCGAATAGTTTCCATTTTGAACGATGGAACTCTTAGGAATTTGTTTAGAATCTTTAAATCTAAGATTGGCCTGAAAGTTCCCTCTTTTTTGGGAACCACAAACAGGTTTGAGTAGAACCCTTGTCCTTGTTCCGACCGCGGAACTGGATGGATCACTCCCATTAATAACAGATCTTGTACACAGCGTAGAAACGCTTCTTCTTTATCTGGTTTGTTGACAACCTTGACAGATGAAATCTCCCTTTTGGGGGAGATAATTTGAAGTCTAGAAGGTATCCCTGAGATATGATCTCCAGCGCCCAGGGATCCTGAAACATCTCTTGCCCAGGCCTGAGCGAAGAGAGAAAGTCTGCCCCCCACTAGATCCGGTCCCGGATCGGGGGCTCTCGGTTCATGCTGTCTTTGGGGCAGCAGCAGGTTTCCTGGCCTGTTTGCCCTTATTCCAGGACTGGTTAGGTTTCCAGCCTTGCCTGTAACGAGCAACAGCTCCTTCCTGTTTTGGGTGCAGTGGAGGTTGACGCGGCTCCAGGTTTGAAATTCCGAAAGGGACGAAAATTAGACTGTCTAGCCTTAGCTTTGGCTTTGTCTTGAGGTAGGGCGTGGCCCTTACCTCCTGTAATGTCAGCGATAATTTCTTTCAACCCGGGCCCAAATTAAAGACTGCCCCTTGAAAGGTATATTAAGTAATTTAGACTTAGAAGTAACATCAGCTGACCAGGATTTTAGCCACAGTGCTCTACGTGCCTGTATGGCGAATCCAGAGTTCTTAGCCGTAAGTTTGGTTAAATGTACTACGGCCTCCGAAATGAATGAATTGGCTAGTTTAAGGACTCTAAGCCTGTCCATAATGTCGTCTAGCGTAGATGAACTAAGGTTCTCTTCCAGAGACTCAATCCAAAATGCTGCCGCAGCCGTAATCGGCGCGATACATGCAAGGGGTTGCAATATAAAACCTTGTTGAACAAACATTTTCTTAAGGTAACCCTCTAATTTTTTATCCATTGGATCTGAAAAAGCACAGCTATCCTCCACCGGGATAGTGGTACGCTTAGCTAAAGTAGAAACTGCTCCCTCCACCTTAGGGACCGTTTGCCATAAGTCCCGAGTAGTGGCGTCTATTGGAAACATCTTTCTAAATATTGGAGGGGGTGAGAACGGCACACCGGGTCTATCCCACTCCTTAGTAACAATTTCAGTTAATCTCTTAGGTATAGGAAAAACGTCAGTACTCGCCGGTTACCGCAAAGTATTTATCCAACCTACACATTTTCTCTGGTATTGCAATGGTGTTACAATCATTGAGAGCTGCTAAGACCTCCCCTAGTAATGCACGGAGGTTCTCCAATTTGAATTTAAAATTTGAAATATCTGAATCCAATCTGTTTGGATCAGAACCGTCACCCACAGAATGAAGCTCTCCGTCCTCATGCTCTGCAAGCTGTGACGCAGTATCAGACATGGCCCTAGTATTGTCAGCGCACTCTGTTCTCACCCCAGAGTGATCACGCTTGCCTCTTAGTTCTGGTAATTTAGACAAAACTTCAGTCATAACAGTAGCCATATCATGTAATGTTATCTGTAATGGCCGCCCAGATGTATTAGGCGCCATAATATCACGCACCTCCCGGGCGGGAGATGCAGGTACTGCCGCGTGAGGCGAGTTAGTCGGCATAACTCTCCCCTCGCAGTTTGGTGAAATTTGTTCACATTGTACAGATTGACTTTTATTTAAAGTAGCATCAATACAGTTAGTACATAAATTTCTATTGGGCTCCACCTTGGCATTGGAACAAATGACACAGATATCATTCTCTGGGTCAGACATGTTTAACACACTAGCAATAACTTGCAACCTGGTTATAATCTTTTTTAACAAAAACGTACTGTGCCTCGGAGAGGTACTTAAACGATTAAATGACAGTTGAGATAATGAACTGAAACAGTTATAGCATCAAGTTTAAAATAACACAACTTTTATCAAAGGTTTGTTCCCATTAGTAAATAACTAAATTTGACATAAAAAATTATAGAGTAACGTTTTTATTCACAGTCAATAAAAATTCTCACAGCTCTGCTGAGAGAATGTACCTCCCTTCAAAGAAGTTTGAAGACCCCTGAGATCTGTCAGTGAACCGGATCATGCAGGAAATATAATAGTAGCTGACTGGAATTTTTTGATGCGTAGCAAAAGAGCGCCAAAAACGGCCCCTCCCTCTCACACACAGCAGTGAGGAGAAACGAAACTGTCACAATTTAAAGCAGACAACTGCCAAGTGGAAAATAATGCCCAAACATTTATTTACTCAGTACCTCAGCAATGTAAACGATTCTACATTCCAGCAAAAACGTTTAACATGACAATATTTATTAAAAGGATTAGTGACCTTTAACAGAGTAGTTCCGGTGAAAAACCATTCCCAGAATACTGAAGTGTATACATACATGTCATTATAACGGTATAGCAGGATTTTTTCATCAATTCCATTCAGAAAATAAAAACTGCTACATACCTCAATGCAGATTCATCTGCCCGCTGTCCCCTGATCTGAAGCCTTTACCTCCCTCAGATGGCCGAGAACAGCAATATGATCTTAACTACTCCGGTTAAAATCATAGTAAAAAACTCTGGTAGATTCTTCTTCAAACTCTGCCAGAGAAGTAATAACACGCTCCGGTGCTATTGTAAAATAACAAACTTTTGATTGAAGTCATAAAAACTAAGTATAATCACCATAGTCCTCTCACACATCCTATCTAGTCGTTGGGTGCAAGAGAATGACTGGGACTGACGTAGAGGGGAGGAGCTATATCAGCTCTGCTGGGTGAATCCTCTTGCATTTCCTGTTGGGGAGGAGTTATATCCCAGAAGTAATGATGACCCGTGGACTGATCGCACATAACAGAAGAAATACATAATGTTTCTAAATATACACACTAATAATCTAAATAGACACTAAGACCATAGGTACAAAAATGGACTGTACCAGCTGAGTAAGCCAGTTAGTCCCAAAAGAATGCTTTTTTGCACTGTAAATAAATTATGGAGATTAGTTCGCTTGATTACTGGAACTTGAGGTAGAAGAAAATATATACCAGGACTTAAAATATAACCTTTATTTATTTAATTTTAAAAAAAGACAGCATAAAGTATGTGTGTATGCTACCCTTGAAAGTGTTAAAAACACACTCTCTGTTGATTATTCAATCCTTAGCTTTTACAATACAAGGTATATGAAGCACTTAGTTATCCTGTTATGAGACCAAGATTATATTCTAGGTATATCTATTTGTTAATCTAACATAGGGCTGTATGGCCTTGTAAGTGGCCAATCCTTCAGATTACCACTAGGGGATATTGATATGTAGTATACCTATTATACTTTAGCTCTGTGGTCTTTATTGGTGAGTTTGCTCTTTAGGCATTTGAGCAGAAGTGTACAGCACAGCTGTAAATTGTAACTATTCACTGTATAAGTTTTGGTTCTTGTCTGATGAATCTTAGCAGGTAATCAGGACACAGTTATCGAATACTAATATACAAACTTCCAAATATATATATATGTTTGTTACTCTAGGTTTTGGAGATTACCTCTATGTCAGTTGCTACAATGCAAGGCTCATGCTTAATTATTTTGTTAATTTTGTAACTCAGACAGGTATTAATTAGATTCTGTTTGATTGTACATCTGCAGCTGCCCGTTGGGGTTTTCACAGACTTGTGCTAGTTTTAATTGAGGATAGTCTAAACTTGAAAATACTACACCTAGTGGTGTCTAATGATTATCGTTTTAGCATCATAATAAATTTTAAGATTTCACAACCTATCTATATCAAGTATATACTTTAATTAAATCTTGCTTATTACACTTTAATCCAGTGTGAACTCTTATATTCTGTCACACTACTTGTGCTTAAATGGTGCTGCAGCATTACCAAATTTCAGCTTGTGATAGCTGACACAATATATCAAGTATTATATCATATTATTGATACAGGATATCAAGTTAATAGTACGTTTTTACTCTGTACCCGTCTGTAATAGTATCCGGTATTGCTGTAACAATATTGTCTATAAACTTTATCCCTCTAGTATAAGTTAACACAGCGTTATCTGAATTTACAGCTGTGCTGTACACTTCTGCTCAAATGCCTAAAGAGCAAACTCACAAATAAAGACCACAGAGCTAAAGTATAATAGGTATACTACATATCAATATCCCCTAGTGGTAATCTGAAGGATTGGCCACTTACAAGGCCATACAGCCCTATGTTAGATTAACAAATAGATATACCTAGAATATAATCTTGGTCTCATAACAGGATAACTAAGTGCTTCATATACCTTGTATTGTAAAAGCTAAGGATTGAATAATCAACAGAGAGTGTGTTTTTAACACTTTCAAGGGTAGCATACACACATACTTTATGCTGTCTTTTTTTAAAATTAAATAAATAAAGGTTATATTTTAAGTCCTGGTATATATTTTCTTCTACCTCAAGTTCCAGTAATCAACCGAACTAATCTCCATAATTTATTTACAGTGCAAAAAAGCATTCTTTTGGGACTAACTGGCTTACTCAGCTGGTACAGTCCATTTTTGTAAATAAAGTTTTTTATATGCTTACGCACTGCTCCTTAAGTGTTCAGGTATAAATCTTAAATTGCATTACTTTAAGCAAAAAAATCAAAGTTAAGTAACAAAACACTTAGGCAGACAATTATTTAAGCTTCAAAGAATAAAGGTTCAAAATTTCTCCCTAAACATATAAGACCATAGGTACGTCTCCCCAAACTCAGGTAAAAAGATTAAACCCAGGTTAAAATCACCAAATGATCCGGTTTTGTATGTTGCTAATCGGTTAATCATGGAATAAAACCACCAGGTCCTTAATGCACTCCCAAAAAAGGAAAGCCCCAGAAAAAAGTACAATCAGAGATCTGGAAGGAAAGGAAATAAAAGTTTTTTCTCTTGCTTAATGTCAGGCATGCAGTTATAGCAGTAAAAAGAATACCTTTGCTATCCCATCCCTAAGAAATGAATATGTGATTAATGATATAATCAGATGCACCCCATAGGGGGTGGTATATATGTTGCAATGTCCGTGAAATTTAATACACATAGTTGAAAAGACAAGGAGTCTCAGGGACAGGATTAGCGAGCATCTTTGCAACATAGAAAAAGAACATTTATGCTTACCTG
Source organism: Bombina bombina (assembly GCF_027579735.1). Taxonomy (NCBI): domain Eukaryota; kingdom Metazoa; phylum Chordata; class Amphibia; order Anura; family Bombinatoridae; genus Bombina; species Bombina bombina. The sequence goes on from NC_069506.1 coordinate 320,715,619, forward strand.
ATAAATTTATTTTTTGACACGATGAGTCCACGGATCATCTAATTACCATTGAGAATATCACTCCTGCCCAGCAGAAGGCGGCAAAGAGCACCCCAGCAAAGCTGTTAAATATCACCTCCCTTCCCTCCCACCCCAGTCATTCGATCAAAGTAAAGGAGAGAAAGGAAGTAACAAGGTGCAGAGGTGTCTGAAGTTTATAACAAACCAACAAGCTGTCTATAAAACAGGTTGTGGACTCATCGTGTCAAAAAAGAAATACATTTATCAGGTAAGCATAAATTTTCTTTTCTTTTTAATGACACCATGAGTCCACGGATCATCTAATTACTATTGGGAATCAATACCTAAGCTAGAGTACACAGATGATATGGGAGGGACAAGACAGGAAACCTAAACGGAAGGCACCACTGCTTGAAGAACCTTTCTCCCAAAAGCGGGCTCAGCCGAGGCAAAAGCGTCAAATTTATAGAACTTTGAAAAAGTGTAAAGAGAAGACCAAGTTGCAGCCTTGCAAATCTGTTCCACAGAAGCTTCATTTTTGAATGCCCATGAGGAAGCAAAAGCCCTCATGGAATGAGCCATAACTCTCTCTGGAGGGTGCTGTCCAGCAGTCTCATAGGCAAACCGTATGATACTCTTCAGCCAAAAAGAAAGAGAAGTAGCCGTGGCTTTCTGACCCTTACGTTTTCCCGAGAAAACCACAAACAAGGCAGAAGACTGACGAAAATCCTTAGTTGCCTGTAGGTAAAATTTTAAAGCATGTACCACGTCTAAATTGTGCAAAAGCCGTTCCTTCTGAGAGGAAGGATTAGGACACAAAGAAGGAACAACAATCTCCTGATTAATGTTCCGGTCAGATACTACTTTAGGAAGAAATCCTAATTTAGTATATAAAACTACCTTATCCAAATAAAAAATAAGGTAAGGGGACTCATACTGCAATGCCGAGAGCTCTGACACTCTACGAGCAGAAGAAAGAGCAACAAGAAAAAACTTTCCACGATAACAACTTAATATCTAAGGCAGTGTTTTTCAACCAGTGTGCCGTGGCACACTAGTATGCCATGAGAGATCCTCAGAATGACAACAGTGTGACATATTTTTTAAATTTTGCTTGTTTTTTATTCTGGACCGTTTTTTCATTTTGAGTGAGATGACTGAGGGTAACTGCGCAGCGGCAGCTCACTTCCCCGACCCATGTTCACACTTGGAAGGAACCCCCACCCACCACAACACGTGTCTAGTGCCAGCTCTACACGCAGCACAACGCAACACTTCAATCCCCCATGCTTTACTCCTACTCCAGAACAGTTCCAGCCAGGTCACGTCACTCACGTTCCTTTTCAGCACAAGGAACATGATCAGAGGACTGGAGTGCGGGGGTGTCCCTCTTTCAAATTTTGAAATATTAGGAGGTATGGGACAGGCTCATCAGGCATCATTTACAACCATGACATATTGGCATTCATTCACAGACAATCATTATGAATGTCAATATGTCATGTATAGTTTGTAGGAGTCATGGCATGACAGCACAGTACAGTGTGTATATATATATATATATATATATATATATATATATATATATATATATATATATATATATATATATATATATATATATGCTATATTAGGCTCCAATGTGTGATTTTGTAAAATTTTGGGATGGTGGTGTGCCGCAGGATTTTTTTAATGTAAAGAAGTGTGCCACGGCAAAAAAAGAGGTTGAAAATCACAGATCTAAAGAATGCATAGGCTCAAACGGAGCCCCTTGAAGAACCTTAAGAACTAAATTAAGACTCCAGGGAGGAGTAACTGGTTTGAACACAGACCTGATCCTGACCAAGGCCTGACAAAAAGATTGCACGTCTGGTACGTCCACCAGATGCTTATGTAACAAAATAGACAAGGCAGATATTTGACCCTTTAGGGAACTTGTCGATAATCCTTTCTCCAAACCTTCTTGGAGAAATGACAAAATTCTAGAAACCCTAACTCTACTCCAAGAGTAGCCCTTGGATTCACACCAATAGAGATATTTACACTATATCTTGTGGTAAATCTTTCTAGTTACAGGTTTACAAGCCTGAATCATGGTCTCTATGACCGATTCTGAAAATCCCCACTTGGATAAAATTAAGCGTTCAATCTCCAAGCAGTCAGCTTCAGAGAAACTAAATTTGGATGAAGGAAGGGCCCTTGAAGTAGAAGGTCCTTCCTCAACGGAAGTCTCCAAGGTAGACGAGACAATATGTCCACCAGATCTGCATACCAAATCCTGCGAGGCCAAGCCGGTGCAATGAGGATCATCGATGTCCTCTCCTGCTTGATTCGAGCAATGACCTGAGGAAGAAGAGCGAACGGAGGAAATGGGTATGCTAGACTGAAGGTCCAAGGTACTGCCAGGGCGAATATCAGTACCGCCTGAGGGTCCCTGGATCTCGATCCGTACCTCGGAAGCTTGGCATTCTGCCGATGTCAGGGTTTTTTCCCTGCTTTGTTTGCCATGTGCTGCTGGCAGCCATTTTACTCGCCTCTCTTGCTGACTCTAGTGCATAGTGTGTGATGCTGCTCATTTCCTGCATGCCCTTTTATGGCCAGACTAGTGTACATCATCCGTGTGAGACAGGTTGCAGTCTCAGAATTGTGATGTCATCACTTATTATTTAAAGGGCCTCTGTTCAGTATGCTTTGCCCTTGAATTGTCTCAGACCTGTTTGTGAGAGTTCCTGTTCCTGTGTATTACTTGATTACTTGGCTGTCTGACGTCCCTCCTGGTTCCTGATCCCTGGCTTGCTCCGGACTCTGCTGTTCACCTTGTTCCTGATTCCGGCTTGTCTGACTATTCGCTTTGGCTCATGACTCGGCTCGTCTGACTACCAGCTCTGGTTTTGACTCCTGGCTTGTTATTTGATTTGTGGACTTTTTTATTATTTTTTACTATTACTAATTCCTAGCACCCTGACAGCCGAGATGCCATGAGATCCAATTCCGGCTGACCCCACTTGAGGATCAGGCTGGAAAATACTTCCGGATGGAGCTCCCACTCCCCCGGGTGAAAGGTCTGTCTGCTCAGGAAGTCCGCCTCCCAATTGTCCACCCCTGGGATGTGGATCGCCGACAGACAGCAAGAGTGGGTCTCCGCCCACAAAATTATTTTGGCTACCTCTGTCATTGCTAAGGAACACTGTGTTCCTCCCTGATGATTGATGTAAGCCACTGAAGTTATGTTGTCCGACTGGAACCTGATAAACTGGGCCAAGGCTAACTGGGGCCAGGCCAGAAGAGCATTGAAGATCGCTCTCAGCTCCAGAATGTTTATAGGCAGAACAGACTCTGACTGAGTCCAAACTCCCTGAGCCTTTAGGGAAGCCCCAAACTGCTCCCCATCCTTGAAGGCTTGCATCTGTTGTCACAATCACCCAGGAGGGTCTGCGAAAGCAGGTTCCCTGGGAGAGATGATCCTGAGACAACCACCATTGAAGAGAATCCCTTGTCTCCTGCTCCAGTAGTATTTGTGGAGACAAATTCACATAATCTCCGTTCCATTGACTGAGCATGTTTAACTGCAGAGGTCTGATGTGGAAACGAGCGAACGGGATGATGTCCATTGCCGTCACCATCAGCCCGATTACCTCCATGCATTGAGCCACAGATGGTCGAGGAGCGGACTGAAGTGCTAGACAAGAATCGAAAATCTTTGATTTCCTGACTTCTGTCAGAAAAATCTTCATTGATAGGGAGTCTATTATGGTTCACAAGACGGTTACCCTTGTATTTAGAACTAATGAGCTCTTTTCCAAATTTACCTTCCATCCGTGAGATTGCAGGAAGGATAACATTTCCGTATGGGACCTTGCTTGTTGAAAAGATGGCGCCTGGACCAGGATATCGTCCAGATAAGGCGCCACTGCAATGCCCCCTAATCGGAGCACCGCCAGTAGGGATCCCAGAACCTTTGAGAAAATTCTGGGAGCTGTGGCAAGACCGAAAGGAAGAGCCACGAATTGGAAGTGTTTGTCTAGAAAAGCAAACCTTAGAAACTTGTGATGATCCCTGTGAATGGGTACATGCAGGTACGCGTCCTTTAAATCCACTGTTGTCATGAATTGACCCTCTTGGACCAAAGGGAGAATGGAACGAAAAGTTTCCATCTTGAAGGACGGTACTCTGAGAAATTTGTTTAGACTCTTGAGATCTAAAATTGGCCTGAAGGTTCCCTCTTTTTTGGGAACCATGAACAGATTGGAATAAAACCCCAGACCCTGTTCCTGCATCGGAAAAGGAACTATCACTCCCAGGTCGAAGAGGACTCTTACACAGTGTAAGACCGAATTTACCACCTCCTTGCTCTTAACGTAGGCAAAGAGAATGACTGGGGTGGGAGGGAAGGGATGTGATATTTAACAGCTTTGCTGTGGTGCTCTTTGCCGTCTCCTGCTGGGCAGGAGTGATATAGTAATTAGATGATCCGTGGACTCATTGTGTCATTAAAAAGAAAAGGGAATTTAGATACCCATCTGTACAGCCATTTTAGGGAAATTCATGGAAACAGCTTGAAAGATATAAACTACTGGGGATTGTTCAAATTAAAAGGCAAATTGGAGAGGGGGGGGGTTATGAAAATGAACCTCTGAAAAAAGAGGCAGAGTTCATATATAACTTTAATACAATCCACCCAAATGGGTGGAATTAAGAACTAGATATTACACCGTTCCTAACTTGAGAGTTGTGGTTGAATATCTTTGGGAATGTTTATGTCAGATACCCCTATCCTCACCTGAAAATTATAGATTAATATTTAGGATGATTATGTTGAGCATTAGCATTATTATTAATAGGTATATATAAGAATTTTAATAGACTAGATTTAGAGTATTTAGATATTCCTGATAAAGTTTGAACATTATGTATGTATAATAAATGCAAATTCTCGACCTGTATGGTCTATATAAAGGAACTGTCAGCAATAGATGACGTACGCCAAGATAATAGACAATAAACTGTTCCTGTTTTTATATACATTTTACAATTCCAGTTATATTGAGCTAAATAATTAAAAATAGGAGATCACACTTATTTTCATAAATTTTGTACATTAAATATTTAAGATTTTTAGGATTGAATAAGGAAGTAATTTTAATTTTATTTATAAATATTAACATATGAGTTGAAAGAAAAGATGAGCCTGGAAAATAACTACATAAAATACCAAATATACCATTTAACAGACTGAACCACCTTTAAAGAATAAACCACCTTTACAGGAAAACAACTTGGATGTTTTCAGAATGAACCACCAACAAGATTGGACTGCAAGGGATTTAAATCCGTTTACAACTGACAACCAACCATCTTGGAAAATCCCACATACAGGTGAAACCCTTAGAAGGCAGAGGAAGTCAGTTTGATAACACTACACAGCTTCATTTATCCCCTCTGAGTGAGTGGAACGGAAACAGCCCATAACTATAGGATGAAAATGTGGGACAAGGTTGGGACCCTGCGTACGAAAAGTACTAAGTCCAGAGGCAAGGAGGACCGTGCTGAAGGTAAATACCATAACGGACTGCTACAGTTTAGTACATGCGCAAGTACAGGAGTCATCGATAAAGGAGTGTGAAAGTCGCATCTACAGGCAAACGGACAAAAGGTATTAAGATAAGGATTTAGACTGAAGTTTGTTTAAGGCAACGGATACAAGAAACTGTGTTGTCAATTGATACAACTGTATCCACAGACTTAAAAGGGACAGTCTAGTCCAAAACAAACTTTCATTATTCAGATAGGGCATGTCATTTTAAACAATTTTCCAATTTAATTCTATTCTATCACCAATTTTGCTTTGTTCTCTTGGTATTCTTAGTTGAAAGCTAAATCTAGGAGGTTCATATGCTAATGTCTAAGCCATGAAGGCCGCATCTTAGCTCAGCGCATTTTGACAGTTTTTCACCACTAGAGGGTGTTAGTTCATGTGTTTCATATAGATAACACTGTGCTCACGCACGTGGAGTTCCTAGGAGCCAGCACGGATTGGCTTAAATGCAAGTCTGTCAAAAGAACTGAAATAAGGGGCAGTTTTCAGAGGCTTAGATACAAGGTAATCACAGAGGTAAAAAGTATATTAATATAACAGTGTTGGCTATGCAAAACTATGGAATGGATAATAAGGGATTATCTATCTTTTAAAACAATAAATATTGTGGTGTAGACTGTCCCTTTAAGGTCTATGTGCATTTGCAAATGGCTTTCCTTTTTTGAGAGTGCATTAAGGATCTGGTGGTTTATTTCCATGATTAACTTTTAAGCAAAATACAAAACCGGATCATTTGGTGATTTTATTCTGGGTTTGATCTTTTTATCTGAGTTTGGGGAGATGTCCCCCCTTAGTGTCTATTTAGATTATCAGTGTGTATTTTTAGAAACATTATGTATTTTAGTAGATAAGTCAGAACTTATTTCAGGAGAACTCATTTAACGTAGAATATGTTGGAAGATGTGCATCATTATTGAGACGTTTTTTAGTTAATATAATAACATCCCTTGTTTTTTTTAACAACTAATTAATTTTATCAAAAGGAATTCTAGAGTATAATCAATTAATTTTTTAGCGTGCATTGCATAAATTTTGTACATTGATTTCCATTTTTGCTCTTTGTGGTACATTCCCATTTGTAATGAAATTGTAAGCCCTTTTTATGTATATATTAAGTTGGTTTTAATATTTTATATACAGTAGAACCGGAGGAGGAGACATAGTAGTATAAATTATCTCTTTGCTTTAGAGCGCCCTTTTTAAACATTGTTTGCCTTGTTCGTGGTTTCCCCTATCTAGGAAGGAGATAGGAAATTAAGAGTGGCCATAAGAGTGGAGTCGATTTTTTGCGCAGCACTCTTTTTAAACTATTTAAAGGGATAGGAAAGTCAAAATTAAAAATGTGGCTGATTCAGATAGAGCATGTCAATTTAAGACACTTTTAAATTCTCTTCTATTTTCAAATGAGCTTCATTCTCTTGGTATCCCTTGTTGAAAAAGAATACGCACATATCCTACACTAGTGTGATCTAGCTGCTGATTGGTGCCTGCACACATTTGTCTCAATTGGTGCTCATCTAGCTGCCAGTAGTGCAATGCTGTTCTTTCAGCAAAGGATAACAAGAAAATGAAGCAAACTTGATAATAGACGTAAATTGGAAAGTTGTTAAAAACTGGATGTTCTATCCGAATCATGAAAGAACATTTTGGGGTTTCCTGTCCCTTTAAACAGTGGTGATCTGAGCTACAAAAATGGTAGGATTAAATGCTCAATGCAGACTTTATTTATCCCATTTGCAATACTACTTATAGCATGACTAGCATGACATATTAAAAAACAGGCCAGCTGCATGTTTAACTTTATTTAAAATAGGTGCTTTACATATGAAATGTGACAGCCCCATTACTCTTCTTTTGTAGCACATTCCCTTTCTCATGTAGGACCCTGATTTACTTAAAGGTTTCCATCTTTTAAAGAACTGAAATCCCTTAGAAAGTTCTCAGGCATGAAGTCGGCAATCCTCCCAAGCATAAACACAAGCCAGGCCTTGATAAGATTATACAGTTATCCATATACTATAAAACTGCGAGAGGGGAGAATCCCATGGAAAGCAGATTAGACGCTCACTGTACCTGTCCATCAATACAAGGTCATCCTTAAGCAGGGAACACTTAGAATTAGGCCACATGACACTGACCAGAGAACCAGAATCCAGCAGGTCATCCTGATGCAATGCGTGAGCGAGCTGGTTGACAGTCTGGGATGAAGAGCAATGCTATAATTATCCAACTGGCAAAACATTCCAAACATACACATTTAATACAAGACTTGACAAATCCCAGGGCGGTGCGACACTTAGGTCTATCCTTGGGTTCCATTTCTGGAGGATATTTTATAAATATATAATCAAAGAGCATACTATGCCCTCTTATTTGTATGTTTATTGATTCCAATTAGCCACTATATTTTAACCCAATCTTGGGCCTTTATCAAGAAGAGCAAATGTAAAATGATTCTAACAAATTATGATACAAATTTAAAAACAGATTGAATATTATATTTTTTAAATGATGTGGGTTGGGGGCATTTAATGTAGACATTTCATTCCTTTTGACATTTCAGTGTGGATATAAAATCTTGGCCTCAACCCTATTGATTTTTTGCTATTAAATAAAGCCTTTTTTATGTATAAAAACATTCTTGTGTGTGTATGGTGTTTAACCCTTATATTATATAGGTGGCGCAAATCTGCTGTTCCTAAAGAGTATAAGGACTCTCAATGTGTATTCCAAAAAAGATGTATTTTCAAAAACAAAATCTCTAATAAAATTTAAAGTGATATTTATTCAAAAAAATTTCATTCATACGTTTTGATAGATTACACGCTTAAAATAAATAGCATATCTAGACAATGATATATAAAAAGTAAAATTAAATGACTTAAATTCTAAAATATATATAAAAGACACCAGTGTTTGCCTATTAAAAACGAATATGTCCTAATATCTGCTGCTTGTTGTCTTCCTACTTAACAATAATGGTCTATGCACACTGCTCAGTTGTTATCCTTATACAATGTATCTATGCATTCACTATACATATCGTTAGGTATACAATGTATCTATATATGTAGTCATTCTACACATTAGAATAAGACAATTGCTTATTAAGTAATCAAGTTTAAAAATATGGTAACACACAGAAAAAAAAAACTCTCTTAAATGTCAGTCTTATTGCCTTCTATACCAGTAAAGCTTATTGGTTACGGGCTTATGATAAGATCAAGGTACCTTATAGCGGATTTATAAATACTGCTTTCCTCAATGTCGAATCCAGAAGTCCAAAAAACAGTGCACTGTTTATCTACGTGTCTTGTCCACTTTCTGAGTGGTTGGGTTAACACATCTTGGTCTGTGTTGTCTCAGAGATGGATCCTCCACATCTACCGGGTATTTTCTCAGAGATGGATCCTCCTCATTAACCGAGTGTATCCCCCCGCTGTGTTTCTGTGGTAAAGTGTCTCCGGTAAGACCTCTGCTTAGTAGTAGTTCTCAGGTTCCGGGTAAACACATAATCCAACTTCTCGTATCTTCGACATTATATCCTTACGTGTAGCCAGCAATCAGCCGGTGTGTGCATCAGGTTTCTACGCGTTTCGGCTTGGCAGCCTTTATCAAGTTCTTGATAAAGGCTTGATAAAAGGCTGATAAAAGGCTGATAAAGGCTGCCAAGCCGAAACGTGTAGAAACCTGATGCACACATCGGCTGATTGCTGGCTACACGTAAGGATATAATATCGAAGATTAGAGAAGTTGGATCATCTGTTTACCTGGAACCTGAGAACTACTACTACTACTACTAAGCACAGGTCTTACCGGAGGCACTTTACCGCAGAAACACAGTGGAGGGATACACTCTGTTGATGAGGAGGACCCATCTCTGAGAAAATACCCGGTAGATGTGGAGGATCCATCTCTGAGACAACACAGACCAAGACGTGTTAACCCAACCACTCAGAAAGTGGACAAGACACGTAGATAAACAGTGCACTGTTTTTTGGACTTCTGGATTCGACATCGAGGAAATCGGTATTTATAAATCCGCTATAAGGTACCTTGATCTAATCATAAGACATTTAGATCTAGAAAGGATACAAACAACAAATAACAAATATATGTATTGTCCGTTTAGTAGAATATATTGAATCTGCAAATACAGATATAAGCCCGTAACCAATAAGCTTTACTGGTATAGAAGGCAATAAGACTGACATTTAAGAGAGTTTTTTTCTGTGGGTTACTATATTTTTAAACTTGATTAGAATAAGACAATTGCTTATTAAGTAATGTGTAGAATGACTGCATATATAGATACATTGTATACCTAACGATATGTATAGTGAATGCATAGATACATTGTAAAAGGATAACAACTGAGCAGTGTGCATAGACAGTTATTGTTAAGTAGGAAGACAACAAGCAGCAGATATTAGGAAATATTTGTTTTTAATATAGTCAAACACCGGTGTTTTTTTTTATATACATTTTAGAATTTAAGTCATTTAATTTTACTTTTTTATATATCATTGTCTAGATATGCTATTTATTTTAAGCGTGTAATCTATCAAAACGTATGAATGAAAAAACTTTGAATAAATATCACTTTAAATGTTATTAGAGATTTTGTGTTTGAAAATACATATTTTTTTGGAATACACATTGAGTCCTTATACTCTTTAGGAACAGCAGATTTGCCCACCTATATATTATACTCTTCTAATTTTAACTTTTTGGGGGGAAAATTTGTTTTCAAGGTGTGCCAGTTTCCTACATTATAAATCTGATTTAAACAGTTGAAAGCTTTGTATTGTTTGTTTAACCCTGATATCTCAGCAACCTCTAGATACATTTTCTCTAAACAAAAATAAACCCCCAGAATAGACAATAAAATCTGCATATCCAGCTTCACAATGATTGGTGCAGTGGTATATCCCTATCCTGAACAGTCTAGCTAATGTACACTATAGCTGCAGCTAGAATTCAATACATACAGTATATATCTTGACTTTCACATATGTCAAAATTATTTTACTATGGCTTTATGCACTTTAGTGGGAGGGTCTGTTCTGCTCTTCTCTGATTTTAGAGTGCGCCTCATTCTGCCAGGTTAGTGCACACACAAGAATAGCGCAAACGGTTACGAATACAACAATGTGTAAAACAGAATACCTTAACGCTCCTCTTCTCCTCTGAGCCATCCGTCAGCAGATAGGACTCATTGCCATCTGTCCCTTCCACACGCAGGAAGCAGTTGGTGGTGTGTCCAATGCCGGACGGAAGCACTTTGTCCCATAACATAGCATTTATCACAGTGCTTTTTCCATTACTGGTCCTGGAACAAACAGATAACAAAATGTTTTGCTTTGGCCAATAATAAATGTGCCAAATTATTGCTGCTCTTTTTTCTAAACATTTCCTTAGTTAAAAATAAATTCCAGCATAACATAGAAATTACAATAATTAAACTGCGCATGTCTACTTATAAAACCTATCTGTGGTATACGAGAAGATAATGGTTTTACATGGAGTGTGGAATCTACCAAGAGTTTAATTAAAGACGTGTAATCGTTTCATTACTGATCCTAGCTATGTTTTTCACCCACACAAACATATCTAAAACATAGGTGCATTCCTCTTCAGGATTCCCAAGCACACCATGGTCAGCAAGCCAATAAGGAGCAGCAGTTGCACAACCCCACCAATCACAGGTTGTGTCCTGCTTGGGATATGCAAGGCTTTCAACTCCTGAGCAAGAATGTATTTGTTTGTTTAAAAGGAACATTAAATGCAGTAGAATTGCATAATTAACAAGTAAACAATAAACAGACAATGTAATAACATCTACTCTCAATATTAAAATGGAGCAGATTTTTTCAAACAATTTTCAAAATTTACATCAATCAATGCTTGCCCCCTGTATCATGTGACAGACATCAACCAATTACAGGCTCTTATACATTTACACTGTGAACACTTGCACAGAGCCAAATATGGGACCTGCCCATTTCAGTCTTCATACATAGAAATTTGACACACTGATTTTCTAGGCCTATGTTGCCTTTGAAACAGTATGGCAGCCTAGGAATGAATTTGGTCTTGCGTTGAACCAGAAATGGCTGTATGCACTTGTCTCGGATACCGGCTGCAAGGGTTAAACCCCTACCCACTACTACCTAACCCCCGTCTTGTTCTTGGCAGTTTTGGGCTCCTCAGAGCAACCGAGATCCCCCAGACCTTTCCTTTTGTAAGGATTTGTGTGTGAACCGGATCTTGAAAGAGCTGGTCTCTGACGGGCCTACCCCTCTCCGGCTGCCCGGCCGCCGCTCCCAACGTCCTCCGGAGTTCTTTACCTCTGGCCGCTTCAGAGGCCCCTTGCCCCAGAGCTACGCTCTTTTGGGGATTGGTACCTCGTGGGAAGAGTAATATGTGGGCCAATTGCTGGAGGTGAGCTCCATAAGGAACTGGGGTTCCCAAGCCCTATTCAGCAGACGGCCGGCCCCATGGAATTGCCGGCCGGACACAGCAGCTCGGATTCCCGGTCCCCTTTGATCCAGGTCGCTCCAGCGGCCCCTCGTCCTAGAGCTCCACTCTTTTGGGGACTGATACCTTTCAGGGAGGACTAGAGGTGGGGTGACTTAAAGGGGTGAGCCCTCTTAGGAAACGGGGGTTTCGGACCTCCCCTCAATACCCATTTCCCAGAGGTCTTCCTGGTGTACGCTGTGTAGCCCCTAACTCCGACCCCCAGTCATGGAACAAGGTGCTTCTTGGACTGAAGCAACTGGGGGCCCAAGGGCTTCCCAGCAATACCCTGGAAGTGCTGCCGCTCCCCCGGGATCACCCCGAATGCACCCTCTCCCTGTACCACTGGACACTGGGGGCCATTGGACATTATGGAGGCGCCAGCCTGTCTGAAGGGTCGGGAAATTTGGGGGGCCGATAAGACTCATCAAGATCAGTTTCTGTATAAATGTGTGTTTTTCCCAATAAAATATACTTCTTGTTTCACCTGAATGCTAGTCTCTAGTTATTTGGGTGGGAACTGCTAAAATTACTCTTCTCTGCTACATAGCGGCAGGTTCCAGGTGCTGGAAGAATCCTCTGGCAAGACTACCAAGTCGGGGTAGCCGGATTCCGTCACAGCACTAATCAGGTAAATCTACTCCCCCCTATATATTTGCTGTACTCAACAATACACTCTGGTTTTTGGATTTTTGCATATTTTCCCCTGAAAGACACTGGCACTGTACTTTCATCATGTACACGTCTTTTTTTGTCAGTGTACAGAAGGGCTAGCACTTCATCATGGCGTAAAGCTGATGTTGTGCCTCTGCAGTTTTTGCCGTATGTCAGCTTCTGGGGTAAACCTTTACAATTTTTGCGCACTGTGCCAAAGGATAGGGCTTCAAATTAAAATACATTTTTAAGCAAATCTATGCTGCTATAGTAGTTGTCCACCCATAGATAGTAGCCTTTGTTCCACAAGGGTAGGAGGAGATTCCACACAATCTTGTCATTTGTGACCATCATTTGTGACCATAGAATTTGGGCAGCCAGGATGGCTATCTTTCCTTTCATAAATGCATAAAGCCTAGGTATAAACTGTAGTGCGCTCGTACAATTTATAAAATGTTATTCCATAGTGTGAACGCTTAGATGGAATATATTGCTTAAAAAGCCATCTTCCCTTAAATTTCATCAGGGATTCATCTACACAGATGTTCTGGTCAGGTGTGTAATATTCTGAAAACTTTTGAGACTGGTGTTTTATTAGGGGCAGTATCTTGTATAACCTATCATGCAAGGGGTGATTTCTAGGGGACACTGGGCATTCTCATGAATATGCAGAAAACCCAGCATATCTATCCCTCTTCATAATCCCTGTAGAAAGAGGGGTAGCCAGGATGGGATGCTGGTAGCAGTAGGAACGTATGCTGTTGTTTTTTCGCTATATCCATTGCCAAGGTCAGTGCTCAAAACTATTTAATTTAATGTATGTCAGTGGGGTGCCAGTTTTTGTTTTTTAACATGGTGAGAGTTCAGATTGGTTAACTGATACTGGCATATAAATTTGTTTGAGTAGCTATATTCCAAAACATTTTGTAGGTCAGAAACAGGTTAAAATAATTTATTGGCTCACAAACAAAAATGCTTGTTGTGATGCAAGGAGTTGCTGTAAATGGCGGTGACGTTTTGGGGGTACAATTTTAACCCCTTAACGACCATCATCGTACCCTGTATGACGCTGGTCGTTATGCCCTTAAGGACCAGTGACGTACCCTGGGCTTCTCTCTGCCGCGATCTTGCTCAAAATAGCGAGATTGTGCTATTTCTGCATCCTCCACGAGTGGGGCAATGCAGAAATAGATATGCAGAGCAACCGATGCAGAGGGGGCTACTCTGTGGCCCTCACTGCATCGGACAGCAGTGGTGCTGATCGTTGATGGGTGAGAACATAAGGAGGGAGGCGGGTAGCCCATCACTGGAGGAGGCGAGAGGAGGGCGGGACCGCTAGGCCACGCTATAGGGGAAAAAAAAAAGCCAGGAAGTGAGGGGGAAGGAGGGAGGAAGAGCAACAAGGGGGGGCAGCTACACTACAGAACAAAATGGTAATTTTTTTTTTTTTTTTTTAAGTACCAGTACCTAAGATGGCGGCAAATAGATAGAGGGGGGGAATCAGGGAGGTTGGGGGTAAAAGGGGATCCTACACTGCAGAAAATATTTAAAAAAAAAAAAAATTCTGCCAGAACTTAAAAGGGACATGAAACCCATTTTTTTTCCTTTCATGATTTAGGTAGAACAAACAATTTTAAACAACTTTTCAGTTTACTTCTATTATCAAATTTGCTTCATTCTCTTTGTATCGTTTGTTGACGGAGCAGCAATGCACTACTGGTTTCTAACTGAACAAATGTGTGAGCCAATGACAATCAGTGTATATATGCAGCCACCAATCAGCAGCTAGAACCTAGGTTATTTGCTGCTCCTGAGCTTTGCTAGATAAACCTTTCAGCAAAAGATAAAAAGAAAAGGAAGCAAATTAAATAATAGAAGTAAATTGGAAAGTTGCTTAAAATTGTATTCTCTATCTAAATCACGAAAGAACGTTTTTGGGTTTTATGTCCCTTTAAGATGGGGGAGACCATTGTGGGGTGGGGAGGGAAGAGATCTGTTTGTGAGGTTCAGGTGGGAGGCTGATCTCTACACTAAAGTTAAAATTAACACTACAGGCTACCTAATTAACCCCTTCACTGCTGGGCATAATACAAGTGTGGTGCGCAGCGGCATTTAGCGGCCTTCTAATTACCAAAAAGCAACGCCAAAGCCATATATGTCTGCTATTTCTGAACAAAGGGGATCCGAGAGAAGCATTTACAACCATTTGTGCCATAATTGCACAAGCCGTTTGTAATTAATTTCAGTGAGAGACCTAAAATTGTGAAAAAGTGAACAATTTTTTTTTTATTTCATCGCATTTGGAGGTGAAATGGTGGCATGAAATATACCAAAATGGGCCTAGATCAATACTTTGGGTTGTCTACTAAAAATATATATATAGCTTTGATAGGTAAATATATATAAAAAAAAAAGGCTCTATTTATGTTTAAATGTAGTGATGGCAAAAATGATAAAAATGCTCTGGTCTTTTGGGGAAGTTTTTGTCTGAAGTTCCCGGTCCTTAAAGGGTTAATTAAAAATACACAACATGTTTGAAGAAATTCAGAGAGTGCAAGCCGTTTGATATTTATATGTATTTATCCATTTGTTTTGTTTTTATAATAATCATAGTGTTCTAGAGTTCTGAACATGTTGCAGAATTTGTATCAGAACTTGAGAAAAGTAATGTTGATTGATATCACAGTTGTGCAAGCATAGTTTAAAATGGGACACTGAACCCAAAATTTTTCTTTCGTAATTCAGATAGAGCATGACATTTTAAGCAACTTTCTAATTTACTCCTATTATCAAATTTTCTTCATTCTCTTTGTATCTTTATTTGAAATGCAAGAATGTAAGTTTAGATGCCGGCCCATTTTTGATGAACAACCTGGGTTGTTCTTGCTGAACCCAAAAAAAAAAGCTTGGATGCCTTCTTTTTCAAATAAAGATAGCAAAGAACGAAGAAAAATTGATAATAGGAGTAAAAACAGAATTTATGCTTACCTGATAAATTACTTTCTCCAACGGTGTGTCCGGTCCACGGCGTCATCCTTACTTGTGGGAATATCTCTTCCCCAACAGGAAATGGCAAAGAGTCCCAGCAAAAGCTGGCCATATAGTCCCTCCTAGGCTCCGCCCACCCCAGTCATTCGACCGACGGAAAGGAGGAAAAAAACAGAAACTATAGGGCGCCGTGGTGACTGTAGTTAGAGAAAATAATTCATCAAACCTGATTAAAAAACCAGGGCGGGCCGTGGACCGGACACACCGTTGGAGAAAGTAATTTATCAGGTAAGCATAAATTCTGTTTTCTCCAACATTGGTGTGTCCGGTCCACGGCGTCATCCTTACTTGTGGGAACCAATACCAAAGCTTTAGGACACGGATGAAGGGAGGGAGCAAATCAGGTTACCTAAACGGAAGGCACCACGGCTTGCAAAACCTTTCTCCCAAAAATAGCCTCCGAAGAAGCAAAAGTATCAAATTTGTAAAATTTGGCAAAAGTGTGCAGTGAAGACCAAGTCGCTGCCTTACATATCTGATCAACAGAAGCCTCGTTCTTGAAGGCCCATGTGGAAGCCACAGCCCTAGTGGAGTGAGCTGTGATTCTTTCAGGAGGCTGCCGTCCGTCAGTCTCGTAAGCCAATCGGATGATGCTTTTAAGCCAAAAGGAAAGAGAGGTAGAAGTCGCTTTTTGACCTCTCCTCTTACCAGAATAGACGACAAACAGAGAAGATGTTTGTCTGAAATCCTTTGTAGCTTCTAAATAGAATTTTAGAGCACGGACTACGTCCAAATTGTGCAACAAACGTTCCTTCTTTGAAACTGGATTCGGACACAAAGAAGGTACAACTATCTCCTGGTTAATATTTTTGTTAGAAACAACATTTGGAAGAAAACCAGGCTTAGTACGCAAAACCACCTTATCTGCATGGAACACCAGATAGGGCGGAGAACACTGCAAAGCAGATAACTCAGAAACTCTTCTAGCAGAAGAAATAGCAACCAAAAACAAAACTTTCCAAGATAACAACTTAATATCTATGGAACGTAGAGGTTCAAACGGAACCCCTTGAAGAACTGAAAGAACTAGATTTAGACTCCAGGGAGGAGTCAAAGGTCTGTAAACAGGCTTGATCCTAACCAGAGCCTGAACAAATGCTTGAACATCTGGCACAGCTGCCAGTCGTTTGTGTAATAAGACAGATAAAGCAGAAATCTGTCCCTTTAGAGAACTTGCTGATAATCCTTTATCCAAACCTTCTTGTAGAAAGGAAAGTATCTTAGGAATTTTGATCTTATTCCATAAGAATCCCTTGGATTCACACCAGCAGATATATCTTTTCCATATTTTATGGTAAATTTTTCTAGTTACCGGTTTCCTGGCTTGAACTAGAGTATCTATCACAGAATCTGAAAACCCACGCTTTGATAGAATCAAGCGTTCAATTTCCAAGCCGTCAGCTGGAGGGAGACCAGATTTGGATGTTCGAATGGACCCTGTACAAGAAGATCCTGTCTCAAAAGGTAGCTTCCATGGTGGAACCGATGACATATTCACCAGGTCTGCATACCAAGTCCTGCGTGGCCACGCAGGAGCTATCAAGATCACCGGAGCCCTCTCCTGCTTGATCCTGGCTACCAGCCTGGGAATGAGAGGAAACGGTGGCAACACATAGGCTAGGTTGAAGGTCCAAGGCGCTACTAGTGCATCCACTAGAGTCGCCTTGGGATCCCTGGATCTGGACCCGTAGCAAGGAACCTTGAAGTTCTGACGAGACGCCATCAGATCCATGTCTGGAATGCCCCATAATTGAGTCAACTGGGCAAAGATCTCCGGGTGGAGTTCCCACTCCCCCGGATGGAAAGTCTGACGACTCAGGTAATCCGCTTCCCAGTTTTCCACACCTGGGATGTGGATCGCAGATAGGTGGCAGGAGTGATCCTCCGCCCATTGTATAATTTTGGTCACTTCTTTCATCGCCAGGGAACTCCTTGTTCCCCCCTGATGATTGATATAAGCAACAGTCGTCATGTTGTCTGATTGGAATCTTATGAATCTGGCCTTTGCTAGTTGAGGCCAAGCCCTGAGAGCATTGAATATCGCTCTCAGTTCCAGAATGTTTATCGGGAGAAGAGACTCTTCCCGAGACCATAGTCCCTGAGCTTTCAGGGATTCCCAGACCGCGCCCCAGCCCACTAGACTGGCGTCGGTCGTGACGATCACCCACTCTGGTCTGCGGAAGCTCATTCCCTGGGACAGGTGGTCCAGGGTTAGCCACCAACGGAGTGAGTCTCTGGTCTTCTGATCTACTTGAATCACTGGAGACAAGTCTGTATAGTCCCCATTCCACTGTTTCAGCATGCACAGTTGTAATGGTCTTAGATGAATTCACGCAAAAGGAACTATGTCCATTGCTGCAACCATCAACCCTACTACTTCCATGCACTGAGCTACGGAAGGACGAGGAATAGAATGAAGAACTTGACAAGTGTTTAGAAGTTTTGACTTTCTGACTTCTGTCAGGAAAATCCTCATTTCTAAAGAATCTATTATTGTTCCCAAGAAAGGAACTCTTGTCGATGGAGACAGGGAACTTTTTTCTATGTTCACCTTCCATCCGTGAGATCTGAGAAAGGCCAGAACGATGTCTGTATGAGCCTTTGCCTTTGAAAGAGACGACGCTTGTATTAGAATGTCGTCCAAGTAAGGTACTACTGCAATGCCCCTCGGTCTTAGAACCGCTAGAAGGGACCCGAGTACCTTTGTGAAAATCCTTGGAGCAGTGGCTAACCCGAATGGGAGGGCCACAAACTGGTAATGTTTGTCCAGAAAGGCGAACCTTAGGAACTGATGATGTTCTTTGCGGATAGGGATATGTAGATACGCATCCTTTAGATCCACGGTAGTCATAAATTGACCTTCCTGGATTGTAGGTAGAATCATTCGAATGGTTTCCATTTTGAACGATGGTACTCTGAGAAATTTGTTTAGGATTTTTAAATCCAGAATTGGTCTGAAGGTTCCCTCTTTTTTGGGAACTACGAACAGATTTGAGTAAAATCCCATTCCTTGTTCTGCCATTGGAACTGGGTGTATCACTCCCATTTTTAACAGGTCTTCTACACAATGTAAGAATGCCTGTCTCTTTATTTGGTTTGAGGATAAGTGAGATATGTGGAACCTTCCCCTTGGGGTTAGTTCCTTGAATTCCAGGAGATAACCCTGAGAAACTATTTCTAGCGTCCAGGGATCCTGAACATCTCTTGCCCAAGCCTGAGCAAAGAGAGAGAGTCTGCCCCCTACTAGATCCGGTCCCGGATCGGGGGCTACTCCTTCATGCTGTTTTGTTAGCAGCAGCAGGCTTCTTGGCCTGCTTACCCTTGTTCCAGCCTTGCATCGGTTTCCAGGCTGGTTTGGTTTGTGAAGCGTTACTCTCTTGTTTAGAGGATGCAGAGTTAGAGGTCGGTCCGTTCCTGAAATTGCGAAAGGAACGAAAATTAGACTTATTCTTGGCTTTGAAAGGTCTATCTTGTGGAAGGGCGTGGCCCTTTCCCCCAGTGATGTCAGAAATAATCTCTTTCAATTCTGGCCCAAAGAGAGTTTTACCCTTGAAGGGGATATTAAGTAATTTTGTCTTGGAAGATACATCCGCTGACCAAGACTTTAGCCAAAGCGCTCTGCGCGCCACAATTGCAAACCCTGAATTTTTCACCGCTAATCTAGCTAATTGCAAAGCGGCATCTAAAATAAAAGAATTAGCCAACTTGAGTGCGTGAACTCTGTCCATAACCTCCTCATACGGAGTCTCTCTACTGAGCGACTTTTCCAGTTCCTCGAACCAGAACCACGCTGCTGTAGTTACAGGAACAATGCACAAAATGGGTTGCAGGAGGTAACCTTGCTGTACAAAAATCTTTTTAAGCAAACCCTCCAATTTTTTATCCATAGGATGTTTGAAAGCACAATTATCCTCGATAGGGATAGTAGTGCATTTGTTTAGAGTAGAAACTGCCCCCTCGACCTTAGGGACTGTCTGCCATAAGTCCTTTCTGGGGTCGACCATAGGAAATAATTTTTTAAATATAGGAGGGGGGACAAAAGGTATGCCGGGCCTCTCCCACTCCTTATTCACTATGTCCGCCACCCGCTTGGGTATAGGAAAAGCGTCGGGGTGCACCGGAACCTCTAGGAACTTGTCCATCTTGCATAATTTTTCTGGAATGACCAAGTTGTCACAATCATCCAGAGTAGATAACACCTCCTTAAGCAGTGCACGGAGATGCTCTAATTTAAATTTAAATGTCACATCAGGTTCAGCCTGTTGAGAAATTCTACCTGAATCTGAAATTTCCCCATCTGACAAAACCTCCCTCATGGCCCCTTCATTGGTGTGAGGGTATGACAGAGCAATTATCATCAGCGCCTTCCTGCTCTTCAGTGTTTAAAACAGAGCAATCACGCTTTCTCTGATATGCAGGCATTTTGGATAAAATATTTGCTATGGAGTTATCCATTACAGCCGTCAATTGTTGCATGGTAATAAGCATTGGCGCGCTAGAAGTACTAGGGGCCTCCTGCGTGGGCAAAACTGGTGTAGACACAGAAGGAGATGATGTAGAACCATGTCTACTCCCTTCATCTGAGGAATCATCTTGGGCAATTTCATTATCTGTGGCAGTATTGTCCTTACTTTGTTTGGACGCTATGGCACAATTATCACACAATTTTGAAGGGGGAGACACATTGGCTTTCATACATATAGAACATAGCTTATCTGAAGGTGCAGACATGTTAAACAGGCTTAAACTTGTCAATAAAGTACAAAAAAAACGTTTTAAAACAAAACGTTACTGTCTCTTTAAATTTTAAACAGTACACACTTTATTACTGAATATGTGAGAAAGTATGAAGGAAGCCGGAGCCGGTTACAGTTTTAACCCCTCTACAGTCCCAGCTACAGCCTTTGCTGCGACTTTACCAAACCCAGAGGGGAATACGATACCAAATGAAGCCTTCTAGGAACTTTTCCAACTACTTTGGGATCCTCACACATGCATCTGCATGTCTGCTCTCAAAAAGTAACTGCGCAGTAATGGCGCGAAATTGAGGCTCAGCCTACAACTGGGAAGGCCCTTCCTGACTGGAAAGGTGTCTAACACAGTGCCTGACGTTAAAAAACGTTCCCCAAGCTTATAAGTGTGAATTACAAGCATAACATGTATAAAATGCCCAAATAAAGCAATCGATTTTGCCCATAAAAGGGTCTACCAGTTTTATAGCCCATATTAAGCCCTTTATTCTGTTTGAGACTAAGAAAATGGCTTACCGGTCCCCATGAGGGGAAATGACAGCCTTCCAGCATTACACAGTCTTGTTAGAAATATGGCTAGTCATACCTTAAGCAGAAAAAGTCTGCTAACTGTTTCCCCCAACTGAAGTTACTTCATCTCAACAGTCCTTGTGGAAACAGCACCCGATTTTAGTTACTGTCTGCTAAAATCATCTTCCTCTCACAAACAGAATTCTTCATCTTTTTCTGTTTCAGAGTAAATAGTACATACCAGCACTATTTTAAAATAACAAACTCTTGATAGTAGAATAAAAAGCTACAACTAAAACACCACATACTCTTAACCATCTCCGTGGAGATGTTGCCTGTGCAACGGCAAAGAGAATGACTGGGGTGGGCGGAGCCTAGGAGGGACTATATGGCCAGCTTTTGCTGGGACTCTTTGCCATTTCCTGTTGGGGAAGAGATATTCCCACAAGTAAGGATGACGCCGTGGACCGGACACACCAATGTTGGAGAAATTAGAGAGTTGCTTAAAATTACATGCTCTATCTGAATCACGAAAGAAAAAATTTGGGTTCAGTTTCCCTTTAAGTCAGATAGTAGTTGGTATTTAGACATATGTTATACTATGGATTTCACTTCTGGCACACATTTGTAATAATCGTTTTGTACACGCAAATCACTGCAGATAAAGTCTGGAATACTGACTATAGTACACGATTGTCATATGTAGCCAACGTAATAGTTTTGAAGTGTGCATTTTTAACATATTCACCACATTAGCTTGTGGTTCCTTTAATAAGTTTGAAATATACTACTTGGGATTGTGAATTATAATGCTGATATCTCTGCATTCTCCTAAGTTGGAGTTTAAACATTTTATGTTTTTGTTTTTTTATTCGATCTCAAGATGCATATCCTAATGAACATATGAACACTCTTGTCACTTTTACTTATATCTCTTGATTCACACTATAGAAATATGCTACGGTATTTGTCATGTTGTCAAGGCAACCTTGGGGTGTGTGTTTACATAAGACACGACAAACCGGAAGTGCTTTCTTCCATGGAGCACACATGAACAGGGGCCACTATTTGTTTGCAGCTCGTTTGGGAGTATAAATTGCACTTTATTACTGTTTTTTTGTTGTCTGAAGAAGGGGTTAACTACCCCTCAACGTCACAAATTAAAGGAGTAATTCTTTTTACTAAAACCCAGTTAGTGCCTTCTATTTTTTGCGTATATATATATATATATATATTTATTTTTTTTTACTTTTTTTATTTTATATTTTTTTTATATATATATATATATATATATATATTTTTTTTTTTTTACTTTTTTTATTTTATATTTTTTTTAAATATGTATACTATTACTGTGGAACACTTTGGGACACTATGTAGCACTGATCTCTCTTGCTTTAGATCGCACTGAGGAAAGAGAGAAGTAGAGACCGTGCTGACGGCTAATGATTTCAATCATTGGCTGTCACATTGTATCAGTGACTCATCGACACTGTAATCTGAGCACTGATCGGGATCCTGGGGGACTGCCTGAATTGCCAGGCAAGTTCCAGTATTGGATCCAGCGCTCTTTTTGTCACTGAGAGGTAGCAGGGGACCATACAAATTAGGACATTCTATGCCATCCTGACATCATTAAAGCCCAGCACTTTCTGGATGGCATGGAATGTTCTAACGGCGGGCAGGGGCTAAACATAGTAAGCTAGAGTCAGTAATGCAGAAACAAAATTAGAGTATGTTATTTTACAATTGGAATGCAACTTTAATATAAAAAAACGGTGTATTAGACATTATTAAACATGTACATAATTGTGTATTTAGTTGTAAAAACATTTATCAGAATGTTTTCTAAATGTTAATAGGGTGATGCTGAATGTTTTCAGTTAGAAAGTTATATAGAAAATGAGTCTAATTCTACAGAGCTACAGAGTACTTTTTGCTGCCATAATTATTAGACATATCTGGTATATGCAAGGACAAAATGAAGGCGTGCACGCAGCTGAAAATGCTAAAAAAAAATCTATGCTTGCTCAATCTAGACCAGAACCACTCTCTTTTAGATCAATAATGCATTTTCCATTTTTTGTTCATTCTCCGTTTAGTGTGCCTCTCCATTTTCTTTTTGAATACACAAATGAATGAATTACTCAGGGTGTAGTGAGCCTAGGAAGGAAAAAAACAGACATGGACTACTTGCTCACATGGCCAGAGGAATATACGTCTGGTATTTGCTGCTTTCCATTGTTCAGAGAACGGCAGAACTGACTTTACGGACTGGATCAGATCTGAAATACTACAGGGTAGTTCACCTCTGTGAAACATTAGCTGAAAGGCTGCACCCTGAGCAGTACCGAACAACCATTTTAACATAGTTATCTGATAAACTGAGCAATGTTTCAGGGGATGCACCCCCTCCTTTATCAATGTAATTATAATACATGTGTGATATCCACTCAAACAAGCATGTTTATTGGGCAATACAAAAAGTAACTTACCTTCCAAAAAAGGCCACTTTCATATGCCGCCGAGCGAGCACTTCACTAATGCCAGCAACATTGGAAAGATAACCCTTAACTTCAAGCACCTGCTCTTCTGAGGCCACTGGGTCAAGTTCTGGATTCTGGTAGGTTTCTAAACGAAGAAAACATGAGAAATGGTCAGGTTTTGTGATGAGAAAAACATTCAATGTCTCTTCATAATGTTCAACATAGTAATTATTATAGCATATGGAGAAAAACAATGAAATAAATGATGTTTAGATTTAATGGGTCATGAAGTACAACATAAAATCTACTAAGCAATGGAAACAGCTGTTTAAACAATATATTTTTTGGAGTTGGTTTACAAATCAGGAAGAGAATGTTATGCAAAACTCATCCCTATAGATTTCTCATTAGCTGAATAGGACAACTCTCAAAACTATCGGCTACATTAAGAGTTTTGCGTTATGAGTAAAAAAGCAGTGTTACGGCTCAAAACGCTGCTTTTTCACTACCGCTGCTATCTTGTAGGTACGGCTGTCCCGCACACTTTTTTGGCCGTACCGCAAATTAACTTACGCAATTTGCGCAAAGTCTTTTTTCAATGGGATTTCCATAGCGCCGGTATTACAAGCTTTTCTTGGAGGCCAAAAAGTGAGCGGTACAGCCTATCCCGCAAGATTCATAACGCATTCTAAAGTCAGTAGTTATGAGTTTTACACTACAAAGCTGTAGCATAAAACTCATAACTAAAGTGCTAAAAAGTACACTAACACCCATAAACTACCTATTAACCTAAACCGAGGCCCTCCCGCATCGCAAACACTAAAATAAATGTATTAACCCCTAATCTGCCGCTCCCGACATCGCCGCCACTAGAATAAACATATTAACCCCTAAACCGCCGCACTCCCGCCTCGCAAACACTAGTTAAATATTATTAACCCCTAATCTGCCGCCCCTAACATTTCTGCCACCTACCTACATTTATTAACCCCTAATCTGCTGCCCCCCAACGTCGCCGCCACTATACTAAATTTATTAACCCCTAAACCTAAGTCTAACCCTAACACCCCCTAACTTAAATATAATTAAAATAAATCTAAATAAAACCTACATTAATAAATAAATAATTCCTATTCTAAAACCTAAAAATACTTACCTGTAAAATAAGAACCTAAGCTAGCTACAATAATAACTATTAGTTACATTGTATCTATCTTAGGGTTTATTTTATTTTACAGGCAAGTTTGTATTGTATTTTAACTAGGTAAATAGTTACTAAATAGTTAATTAGTTATTATACTTTATTTATCAACCGCCAACATATTCCACAGCGCTGTCCATGGATACAATTCATTTAAATAAAACAATACAAGAATTGTAAGATACAGGACAAAGATTTACAAACACATACAGGAGGGATTGAGGGCCCTGAGGGAACTTACAATCTAGAAGGGTAGGAGGGTTGAGAAACAGGAGGTGAGGACTGCAAGATTGAGAAAGATGTTTAATACAGAGTTAGATGAGGAAGAATGTTAGGTAGATGAAATATAATTTATTATTGAGTTGTGTGGGTGCGGCTTCTCTAAACAGAAAAGTCTTCAGGGAACATTTAAAGGAAGAAAGATTAGGGCAAAGCCTGACAGGCACGAGGGAGAGTGTTCCAGAGGGTAAGGTGCTGTACGACAGAAGTCCTGCAGTCTAGCATGAGAGGAGGTGATAGTTGCGGATGCAAGGAGCAGGTCATTGTTGGATCTTAGTGGACGGGCTGGAGTATACTTGAGTAATTATTTACTAACTACCTAGCTAAAATAAATACAAATTTACCTGTAAAATAAAACCTAACCTAAGTTACACTAACACCTAACCTTACACTACAATTTAATAAATTACCTAAATTAAATACAATTAACTAAATTAAATACAAATACCTAAATTACAAAAAAACAAACACTAAATTACACAAATAAAAAAACAAATTACAAGATATTAAACTAATTACAGTCTAATCTAGTAGCCCTATCAAAATAAAAAAAAACCTAGCCTAAACTAAACTACCAAAAGCCTTAAAAGGGCCTTTTGCGGGGGATTGCCCCAAAGAAATCAGCTCTTTTACCTGTAAAAAAAAAATTACAACCAACCCCCCAAACAGTAAAACCCACCACCCACACAACCAACCCCCCAAATAAAACCTAAGCTCCCCATTGCCCTGAAAAGGGCATTTGGATGGGCATTGCCCTTAAAAGGGCATTTAGCTCTATTGCTGCCCAAAGTCCCTAATCTGAAACTAAAACCCACCCAATAAACCCTTAAAAAAACCTAACACTAACCCCCGAAGATCCACTTACAGTTTTGAAGACCCGACATCCATCGTCAACGAAGCCGGGAGAAGTCCTCAACGAAGCGGCAAGAAGTCCTCAACGAAGCCGGGAGAAGTGGTCCTCCAGACGGGCAGAAGTCTTCATCCAGACGGCATCTTCTATCTTCATCCATCCGGCGCGGAGCGGGTCCATCTTCAAGACATCCGACGTGGAGCATCCTCTTCTTCCGACGAATGAAGGTTCCTTTAAGTGACATCATCCAAGATGGCGTCCCTTAGATTCCGATTGGCTGATAGAATTCTATCAGCCAATCGGAAATAAGATTGAAAAAATCTTATTGGCTGATGCAATCAGCCAATAGGATTGAGCTCGCATTCTATTGGCTGATTGGGACAGCCAATAGAATGCGATCTCAATCCTATTGGCTGATTGACGATTTTTTCAACCTTAATTCTGATTGGCTGATAGAATTCTATCAGCCAATCGGAATCTAAGGGACGCCATCTTGGATGACGTCACTTAAAGGAACCTTCATTCGTCGGGAGTAGTAGGATGAAGAGGATGTCTTGAAGATGGACCCGCTCCACGCTGGATGGATGAACATAGAAGATGCCGTCTGGATGAAGACTTCTGCCCATCTGGAGGACCACTTCTGCAGGCTTTGAGGAGGACTTCGGCCCACTTGGTTGAAGACTTCTGCCGCTTCGTTGAGGATGGATGTCGGCTCTTCAGAAACTGTAAGTGGATCTTCGGGGGTTAGTGTTAGGCTTTTTTAAGGGTTTATTGGGTGGGTTTTATTTTTAGATTAGGGTTTGGCAGCAATAGAGCTAAATGCCCTTTTAAGGGCAATGCCCATCCAAATGCCCTTTTCAGGACAATAGGGAGCTTAGGTTTTTGTTAGTTAGGGTTTTATTTGGGGGGTTGGTTGTGTGGGTGGTGGGTTTTACTGTTGGGGGGGGTTGTTTGTATTTATTTTTTTTACAGGTAAAAGAACCGATTTCTTTGGGGCAATGCCCTGTAAAAGGCCCTTTTAAGGGCTATAGGTAGTTTAGTTTAGGCTGGGGGGGGGTTTATTTTGGGGGGCTTTTTTATTTTGATAGGGCTATTAGATTAGGTGTAATTAGTTTAAATATCTTGTAATTTGTTTTTTTATTTTGTGTAATTTAGTGTTTGTTTGTTTTTGTAATTCAGGTATTTGTATTTAATGTAGGTAATTTATTTAATTGTAGTGTAAGGTTAGGTGTTAGTGTAAGACAGGTTAGGTTTTATTTTACAGGTAAATTTGTATTTATTTTAGCTAGGTAGTTAGTAAATAATTAATAACTATTTAGTAACTATTCTACCTAGTTAAAATAAATACAAACTTACCTGTGAAATAAAAATAAACCCTAAGATAGCTACAATGTAACTATTAGTTATATTGTAGCAAGCTTAGGGTTTATTTTATAGGTATTTAGTTTTAAATAGGAATAATTTAGGTAATTATAGGTTTTATTTAGATTCATTTTAATTATATTTAAGTTAGTGGGTGTTAGGGTTAGACTTAGGTTTAGGGGTTAAGAAAATTAATTATAGTGGCAGCGACGTTGGGGGCGGCAGATTAGGGGTTAACAATTGTAGGTAGGTGGCGGCGATGTTAGCGGCGGC
>NC_069506.1:320743347-320808347 GCF_027579735.1 Bombina bombina
TTTAAAATTTGGGCGGCCATTCTAATACCTCTACAGACCCTGCTTTGTCTTTCCTACCTATATGTTTCCTATTCTTGACTGTTATTCTAGAGAGAGGTTGGAGGGATTTTAAGCTCTGATATGGGTTCTTGAACAACTCCTAGTGGGAGGGAAATATATACCATATGTCATGGAGGACTGTGAACACACATCATTCTAAAAAAAGAAAAAATTATCAGATAAGTATAAATTTTGCTTTTACATGGAGTCCACGCTAATAATGGTTAAAAATCCTAGTCAAATAATGTTTATAAAAACGCATGGCACTAATTATCTGTAGTAATAGAAACTTTCATGAATTAGGTAAAGTACTGTTATACAAGCAACCTGTAGAGGGAGTGTTGGTTTTACCACAGAGCTGTGGAAGCTACTGCACTCTATGGTAAACTAAACTGTATAACTAGAAGCACTGCTTAAAGAAGACTGAACAAAGGAGGCATCTGTGTTGTAATAGGAGACATCCAAATAGTATGTGCAGTAGTTGTAAATGAAGACAGAACAATGTATTGCATCACTCAGCATTGCATGCTTCAGCCTCTGTCTTCAAATTTGTTGTATAACATTGGTACACACTCAGGAGCATGCACATGTCTTGAGCCCTATATGCTTGCAGCAAAGCCTGTCTCCGTGTAGACATGAAAAGTGGTCAGGTTTCAAACAGAGGGACCAAGAAAGAGGTACATTTTGGCAAGTTTTTGAATTGTATTCTGTCTAAAATTAAAATTAAACGCTTATGATTTAGTGTCCTACTAACATGGTCATACAAGAACTAACTGTGCATTTGCCAATGGTGTATTTAGGTTTTGTGCTGTTCTAGGCACTAAGAAATATTTTGCCCCTTTTTCTTTTCAGGTATTGACATTCAACAGGTTTCAATAATAGTAAATTTTGATCTTCCTATAAATATGAATGGCACAATAGACTTTGAAACTTATCTGCATCGTATTGGTCGCACTGGGCGGTTTGGAAAGAGGGGAATCGCAGTAAACCTTGTGGAAAAATGTTATTTGCACATGTTGCATGAAATTGAAGAGCACTTTGGTAAGTCTTAGTAACTTAAGAAAATGTTTTTTTTAAATGTGTGTTGTAATAATCCTCTTGATCTTCCATCTGTGTATATATATATGTGCAATACGTTTGCATATAAAATGTTAACCTGTTTTAGCTTAGATGTCGTCTTTTTCAAATAAAGATAGCAAGAGAACAAAGAAAATTTGATAATAGGAGTAAATTAGAAAGTTTCTTAATTGCATGCTCTATCTGAATCACGAAATAAACAATTTGGGTTCAGTATCCCTTTAAGTGCAAAGATCTAGCCTTGACATGGTCCCCTCTAATCGGCTTTGGTATCAAAAAAATACAGTTGACGCCCACATGTATTAAGAACACGTGGGCTGTTTCTAAAAGAATGTGTATGATTGTCTCCGTGATCGTGCACACGTGAAAGCAAGAATCCGTGCCAATCTTGCCCATCTGTGGTGTAAGTAGTCTAAAACTTTAAATGAACACAAGATAAAGCATAGGTGCTTAAAGTAAAGGAATATTTACAAATTTAGAAATTAAACTTTCATGATTCAGATAACTCATGCATGTTTAGGACTGGAGTCTTTCAAATTTACTTCCATTATCGCATTTCGCACAGTCTTTTCTTTCCTATGGCATGGAGAGTCCTCGACTTCATTCCAATTACTAGTGGGATAATAAACTCCTGGCCAGCAGGAGGAGGCAAAGAGTACCCCAGCAGAGCTGTTGAGTATCACTTCCCTTACCCATAACCCCCAGTCATTCTTTGCCTCTGTGATCGGGAGGATGGCGAAGATGAGTCTGAGAAGATTTAATTCTTTTAAGGGTACTTTTCCCTGCAAGCAAGGATTGGGGTCTAGCTTCTGTCTGTCAATCTCTTTAGTAAGAGTAAATCACATAGACGGTCCACAGCACCTTAAAAGGTATTTCTCTTGTTAAGTGTGTTCAGTCCACGGGTCATCCATTACTTATGGGATATATTCTCCTTCCCAACAGGAAGTTGCAAGAGGATCACCCAAGCAGAGCTGCTATATGGCTCCTCCCCTCACATGTCATATCCAGTCATTCTCTTGCAACCCTCAACAAAGGAGGAGGTCGCGAGAGGAGTTGGAGTTTTTACTTAATTATTCTTCAATCAAAAGTTTGTTATTTTAAATGGCACCGGAGTGTGCTGTTTTTTCTATCTCAGGCAGTATTTGGAAGAAGAAACTGCCTGCGTTTTCTATGATCTTAGCAGGCGTAACTAAGATCCACTGGCTGTTCTTGACATTCTGAGGAGTGGGGTAACTTCAGAAAATGGGAATAGCATGCGGGGTCTCCCGCAAATGAGGTATGTGCAGTACAATATTTTCTGGGAATGCTAAGAAAACACTGCTGTTACCCGTATGATGTAAGTACAGCCTTAAATGCAGTAGTAGTGACTGGTATCAGGCTGATAAATGTATGCACAGTAGAGTTATTTTCTAGGGACCTTTTTTTAGCGCCTTATTGCGCAGTTAGAATTCTAGCACAGTCTTCCTGCTTCTTCCTCTTTGATCCAGGACGTCTCCAGAGAGCTCAGGGATCTTCAAAATTCGTTTTTGAGGGAGGTAATCAGTCACAGCAGACCTGTGACAGTGTGTTTGACTGTGATAAAAGCGTTAAATCTTAATTTGATATCCGTTTTTGGGTACTGAGGGGTTAATCATCCTTTTGCTAATGGGTGCAATCCTCTGCTAATTAATATATTTAAAGAATTGTTGACTATAACTGAATTAGTTCTTTGTTATTCAACTGTTTTTTTAAAAAATAAAAAGCGCTGCAGCGTTTTTTATATTGCTTGTAAACTTATTGAAAGTAATTTCCAAGGTTGCTAGCTTCATTGCTAGTCTGTTTAAACATGTCTGATACAGAGGAATCTGCTTGTTCATTATGTTTAAAAGCCGATGTGGAGCCCAATAGAATTATGTGTACCAATTGTATTGATATTACTTTGAATAAAAGTCAATCTGTACCGATAAAGAAATTATCACCAGACAACAAGGGGGAAGTTATGCCGTCTAACTCTCCTCACGTGTCAGTACCTTCGTCTCCCGCTCGGGAGGTGCGTAAGATTGAGGCGCCAAGTACATCAAGGCCCTTACAAATCACTTTACATGATATGGCTAATGTTATGAAAGAAGTATTATACAATATGCCCGAGTTAAGAGGCTTTAGGACAGAGCGCGCCGATGACACGAGAGCCATGTCTGATACTGCGTCACAATTTGCGGAACATGAGGACGGAGAGCTTCATTCTGTGGGTGACGGTTCTGATTCGGGGAGACCGGATTCAGAAATTTCTAATTTTAAATTTAAGCTTGAGAACCTCCACGTGTTGCTAGGGGAGGTGTTAGCGGCTCTGAATGATTGTGACACGGTGGCAATCCCAGAGAAATTATGTAGGCTGGATAAATACTATGCGGTACCGGTGTGTACTGACGTTTTTCCTATACCAAAGAGGCTTACAGAGATTATTAGCAAGGAGTGGGATAGACCCGGTGTGCCTTTTTCCCCTCCTCCGATATTTAGAAAAATGTTCCCTATAGACGCCACCACACGAGACTTATGGCAGACTGTCCCTAAGGTGGAGGGAGCAGTTTCTACTTTAGCCAAGCGTACCACTATCCCGGTGGAGGATAGCTGTGCTTTCTCAGATCCAATGGATAAAAAATTAGAGGGTTACCTTAAGAAAATGTTTGTTCAACAAGGTTTTATATTACAGCCTCTTGCATGCATTGCGCCTGTCACTGCTGCAGCGGCATTCTGGTTTGAGTCTCTGGAAGAGGCGATTCGCACAGCACCATTGGATGAATCTTTGAGCAAGATTAGAACCCTTAAGCTGGCTAATGCGTTTGTTTCGGATGCCGTAGTGCATTTAACCAAACTTACGGCTAAGAATTCCGGATTCGCCATACAGGCGCGCAGAGCGCTATGGCTTAAATCCTGGTCAGCAGATGTAACTTCTAAGTCTAAACCACTGAACATTCCTTTCAAAGGGCAGACCTTATTCGGGCCCGGCTTGAAGGAAATTATTGCTGACATTACTGGAGGTAAGGGCCACACCCTTCCTCAGGACAGGGCCAAATCAAAGGCCAAACAGTCTAATTTTCGTGCCTTTCGTAATTTCAAGGCAGGAGCAGCATCAACTTCCTCCGCTCCAAGACAGGAAGGAACTACTGCTCGTTACAGACAGGGTTGGAAAGGCAACCAGTCATGGAACAAGGGCAAGCAGGCCAGAAAACCTACTTCCGCCCCTAAGACAGCATGAAGACAGGGCCCCCTTTCCGGAGACTGATCTAGTGGGGGGCAGACTTTCTCTCTTCGCCCAGGCTTGGGCAAGAGATGTACAGGATCCCTGGACGTTGGAGATTATATCTCAGGGATACCTTCTGGATTTCAAAACTTCTCCTCCACAAGGGAGGTTTCATCTGTCAAGGTTATCAACAAACCTAGTAAAGAAAGAGGCATTTCTACAATGTGTACAAGACCTCTTAGTGATGGGAGTGATCCACCCAGTTCCGCGAACGGAACAGGGGCAAGGGTTTTATTCAAATCTGTTTGTGGTTCCCAAGAAAGAGGGAACCTTCAGACCAATCTTAGACTTAAAAATCTTAAACAAATTCCTAAGGGTTGCATCGTTCAAGATGGAAACCATTCGGACCATCCTACCCATGATCCAAGAGGGTCAATATATGACCACAGTGGACTTAAAGGATGCCTACCTTCACATACCGATTCACAAAGATCATTATCGGTACCTAAGGTTTGCCTTTCTAGACAGGCATTACCAGTTTGTAGCTCTTCCCTTCGGATTAGCTACGGCCCCGAGAATTTTTACAAAGGTTCTGGGCTCACTTCTGGCGGTACTAAGACCACGAGGCATAGCGGTGGCTCCGTACCTAGACGACATTCTGATACAAGCGTCAAGTTTTCAAAATGCAAAGTCTCATACAGAGATAGTTCTAGCATTTCTGAGGTCGCATGGGTGGAAAGTGAACGTGGAAAAGAGTTCTCTGTTACCACTCACAAGGGTCCCTTTTCTAGGGACTCTTATAGATTCTGTAGAGATGAAGATTTACCTGACTGAGTCCAGGTTATCAAAGATTCTCAATGCTTGCCGTGTCCTTCACTCCATTCCAAGCCCATCAGTAGTTCAGTGCATGGAAGTAATCGGCTTAATGGTCGCGGCAATGGACATAGTGCCATTTGCGCGCCTACATCTCAGACCACTGCAACTATGCATGCTAAGTCAATGGAACGGGGATTACTCAGATCTGTCCCCTTTGCTAAATCTGGACCAGGAGACCAGAGATTCTCTTCTCTGGTGGTTGTCACGGGTTCATCTGTCCAAAGGAATGACTTTTCGCAGACCAGATTGGACGATTGTAACAACAGATGCCAGCCTACTAGGCTGGGGAGCAGTCTGGAACTCCCTGAAGGCTCAGGGATTGTGGACTCAGGAGGAGAGACTCCTCCCGATAAACATTCTAGAATTAAGAGCAATATTCAATGCTCTTCTAGCTTGGCCTCAGTTAGCAACACTGAGGTTCATCAGATTTCAGTCGGACAACATCACGACTGTGGCTTACATCAATCATCAAGGGGGAACCAGGAGTTCCCTAGCGATGTTGGAAGTCTCGAAGATAATTTGCTGGGCAGAGTCTCACTCTTGCCACCTGTCAGCGATCTACATCCCAGGCGTGGAGAACTGGGAGGCGGATTTTCTAAGTCGCCAACCTTTCATCCGGGGGAGTGGGAACTCCACCCGGAGGTATTTGCTCAACTGATTCGTCGTTGGGGCAAACCGGATCTGGATCTCATGGCATCTCGCCAGAACGCCAAGCTTCCTTGTTACGGATCCAGGTCCAGGGACCCGGGTGCGGTGCTGGTAGATGCACTAGCAGCCCCTTGGGTTTTCAACATAGCTTATGTGTTTCCACCTTTTCCGTTGCTACCTCGACTGATTGCCAGGATCAAACAGGAGAGAGCATTGGTGATTCTGATAGCACCTGCGTGGCCACGCAGGACCTGGTATGCAGACCTAGTGGACATGTCGTCCTGTCCACCATGGTCTCTACCCCTGAGGCAGGACCTTCTAATTCAGGGTCCTTTCAACCATCCAAACCTAATTTCTCTGAGGCTGACTGCTTGGAAATTGAACGCTTGATTCTATCAAAGCGTGGGTTTTCGGATTCGGTTATTGATACATTAATACAGGCTCGGAAACCTGTTACCAGAAAAAATTTACCACAAGATATGGCGTAAATATTTATATTGGTGTGAATCCAAGAGTTACTCATGGAGTAAGGTTAGGATTCCTAGGATATTGTCTTTTCTACAAGAGGTTTTAGAAAAGGGCTTATCCGCTAGTTCACTAAAGGGACAGATTTCTGCTCTGTCTATTCTTTTACACAAGCGTCTGGCAGAGAATCCAGACGTCCAGGCTTTTTGTCAGGCTTTGGCTAGGATTAAGCCTGTGTTTAAAACTGTTGCTCCTCCGTGGAGCTTAAACTTGGTTCTTAAAGTTCTTCAGGGTGTTCCGTTTGAACCCCTTCATTCCATTGATATTAAGCTTTTATCTTGGAAAGTTCTGTTTTTGATGGCTATTTCCTCGGCTCGAAGAATCTCTGAGTTATCTGCCTTACATTGTGATTCTCCTTATCTGATCTTTCATTCAGACAAGGTAGTCCTGCGTACTAAACCTGGGTTTTTACCTAAGGTTGTTTCTAACAGGAATATCAATCAAGAGATTGTTGTTCCTTCATTATGCCCTAATCCTTCTTCAAAGAAGGAACGTCTTTTGCATAATCTAGACGTGGTCCGTGCCCTGAAGTTCTACTTACAGGCAACTAAAGATTTTCGACAAACTTCTTCTCTGTTTGTCGTTTACTCTGGACAGAGGAGAGGTCAAAAGGCTTCGGCTACCTCTCTCTCTTTTTGGCTTCGTAGCATAATACGCTTAGCCTATGAGACTGCTGGACAGCAGCCTCCTGAAAGAATTACAGCTCATTCCACTAGAGCTGTGGCTTCCACCTGGGCCTTTAAGAATGAGGCCTCTGTTGAACAGATTTGCAAGGCTGCAACTTGGTCTTCACTTCATACTTTTTCCAAATTTTACAAATTTGACACTTTTGCTTCTTCGGAGGCTGTTTTTGGGAGAAAGGTTCTACAGACAGTGGTTCCTTCTGTTTAATGTTCCTGCCTTGTCCCTCCCATCATCCGTGTACTTTAGTTTTGGTATTGGTATCCCATAAGTAATGGATGACCCGTGGACTGAACACACTTAACAAGAGAAAACATAATTTATGCTTACCTGATAAATTTATTTCTCTTGTAGTGTGTTCAGTCCACGGCCCGCCCTGTCTTTTTGAGGCAGGTTCTAAATTTTAAATTATAACTCCAGTCACCACTGCACCCTATAGTTTCTCCTTTCTCGTCTTGTTTCGGTCGAATGACTGGATATGACATGTGAGGGGAGGAGCTATATAGCAGCTCTGCTTGGGTGATCCTCTTGCAACTTCCTATTGGGAAGGAGAATATATCCCATAAGTAATGGATGACCTGTGGACTGAACACACTACAAGAGAAATAAATTTATCAGGTAAGCATAAATTATGTTATCTTACTTTATTGGCAACAGATAAAAACAATAGTGACGTCAGTATTTACCAGGGATTTGGGAGTAATCCTGGTCTTCACGTGCACCTGTGACACTTTCTGCTGTATCACCTCTTGGACTTACCACTTTAGTAAGAGTAGTGGTGGCTTTTAGCAGTTAGAAGGCAGCGAGGTTGTCTTTGCTTAACTTCTTACATTATTGCTACCCCTGTTATAGAAAACCAGAGTTAGTTACTCTGTCCTTTCTTTTTCTACAGATCCCTGGTAGATGTGAAGGAATCTGCCACACCTTAGAAGCCATTCCCTGTCTGACGGCAGGATCCACAGGTAAGTGCTTTCCTTCTAGGTGAGAGGGTACCAGCACTCTTAGAGTTAAATTTCTTGTGGATTTTAATACTTGGATATTAAAAATTGGGACTTTCTTTATTCTTAGGTATTGTCAGAGTTTTCTCCCTGTTGTGTTTGCCATGTGCTGCTGGCAGCCATTTTACTCACCTCTCTTCCTGACTATGGTGCATTGTGGGGGATGCTGCTCATTTCCTACACTTCCTTTTATGGCTAGACTGGTGTGCATCATCCATGTGAGACAGGATGCAGTCTCAGAATTGTGATGTCATCACTTATTATTTAAAGGGCCTCTGTTCAGTATGCTTTGCCTTTGCGTTGTCTCAGACCTGTTTGTGAGAGTTCCTGTGTATTACCTGGCTGCCTGACCTCCTTCCTGGTTCCTGATCCCTGGCTTGTTCCTGACTCTGCTGTTTTCCTTGTTCCTGTTTTCAGCTCGTCTGACTATTCACTTTGGCTCCTGACTCGGCTCGTCTGGCTACCAGCTCTGGTTTTGACTCCTGGCTTATTTGACTTGTGGACTTGTCTCAGTCTGATTCTTGGCACCCTGACAGGTATTGGGGCACTGCCTTTTGTTTGAGGTGGTTTTTGGCTGACAGGATTAAGACTTAACTTTTATTTTGAGTCATCAGAGTTCATATATTTAATTTCTGGACTCCTTGAGAGATTTTCTTTTCCTTCCTTCTGATTCCTGGCACCCTGACATTACGCAAAGGCCATGAATCCTGATGGTGCTAATAATCCACCTTTACCTGTCATCATTTCCAGGATGGATGAACAGGATCACAGCTTGGATGAATTTGCACTAGCCCTGCAAACCCTGCTGACTCGCACTGCACTTTTGGACCAAAGTGTCCCGCAAGTTATGGCTGCTCCTGTTTCCGCTGCTGCACCTAGTCCTACCAGGAGCATGTCCGGTTCTGCACCTCTACCTCAGCGATATGAAGGCGAAACTATTCAGTGCAGAGGGTTTTTGAACCAGGTGGGCATTTACTTTGAGATGTTAACTCAGGCGTTTCCCTCTGACAGAGCTAAGGTGGGATTTCTCATCTCGTTACTCTCTGACACAGCTCTTGCCTGGGCTAATCCCTTGTGGGAGACTAATAAACCTGTGATTTCAAATTACCCTGAATTTGTGGCCTCCTTTCGAAGGGTATTTGATGTTCCGGCTCGCTCCTCCTCTGCAGTACAAGATTTGTATCTCAGTATGCCATTGAGTTCCGTACGCTTGCCGCAGGGGTAGGTTGGAACAATGAAGCCATTGTTGCCGCCTTCTTTCATGGGCTCTCTGATGCGATTAAAGACTAAGTTGCTGCCAGAGATTTACCAGAGGATCTCAAGGCATTGGTGTCTTTTTTGATCCTAATTGACATCAGACTCAGAGAGAGGCCCTCTTTCAAGGAGTGCTTGCGGAAGCCTCCTGTTCCGTTGTCTCCTACGTGTTCGTTCCCACCCATGCCTCCTGGTCCTGAGTCACCAGGTACTGCTGAGCCGATGCAGCTGGGATTCACGCGTCTCTCCGCGGCGGAGAGGGCCTTTAGGAGGAGGGAGGGACTCTGCCTCTATTGTGGGTTACAGGGCCCCTTTTGAAGTCTTGTCCTACACGGCCGGGAAACACTCGCACCTCGGGTCCTGTCGGGGGCAGACCTTGGGTGGTTTATCCTCGTCCCCGGAACCGCTTAAGGAGAAACCTTTGGTCACGGTTGTCCTTTCCTGGGTGGCACTCCTCCATAGTCACTCAGGCTCTTGTTGACTCCGGTGCTGCGGGCTATTTCATTGACAGTGCTTTTGTATCAAAGCACTCTATTCCTGTTTTTCCTCGGTCCGCTCCGCTTGCTATTGAGGCCATTGATGGCAGGCCCCTTCAGCCCGCACTCGTTACTCACAAAACTGCTTCGTTGTCCATGGCTGTTGGGGCTCTTCATTTTCAAACCCTCCAGTTCCAGGTTATAAACTCTCCGCATTTTCCGGTTGTTCTGGGTTATCCCTGGCTCCAAAAGCACAATCCCAGTCTCGACTGGTGCAGGTCCAAAATTTTATCGTGGTCCCCACAATGTATTTCCACTTTTCTTCGGAAACCAGTTAGTCTTGTGCACTTCTTTGGTTTCTCAATTGCCAGAGGAGTACCAAGGGTTCCTAGACGTGTTTGACAAGGTGCGTGCCGGTACGTTGCCTCCTCACCGGTTTTACGATTGTGCCATAGACCTGCAAACCGGAGCCATTCCTCCTCGGAGCCGGGTGTACCCTCTGTCTGTTGCAGAGAATTGTGCTATGAAGGAGTATGTTGCCGATGCTCTGTCGCAGGGATCATCCGCAAATCCTGCTCTCCTGCAGGGGCTGGCTTCTTCTTTGTGAAGAAAAAGGGTGGCGAGTTAAGACCATGCATTGATTCTAGGGGTCTTAATCGTCTTACCATTATGAATGCTTACCCTTTTCCGCTTATTACGGAACTCTTTGACCTCCTCAAGGGAGCTACGGTCTTTACTAAACTTGTTTTGAGAGGAGCGTACAATCTCGTTAGGATTAAGGAGAGCCACGAATGGAAAACAGCATTTAACACCAGGAGCGGGCATTATGAGTATCTTGTAATGCCCTTTGGCCTATGTAATGCTCCTGCTGTTTTTCAGGAATTTATTAATGATGTCCTACGATATATGTTGCAGCAGTGTGTTGTGGTGTACTTAGACATCCTCATACACTCACCCACACTTGAGGCTCATCATTTTGATGTTACACGGCTTCTTCAGAGACTACGCGAGAACAACCTGTTTTGTAAACTCGAGAAATATGAGTTCCATCAGACTCAAGTAACCTTTCTAGGTTATGTTATCTCCGTTGCAGGGTTCTCCATGGATCCTGACAAGTTTTGGTCTTCGGTCTATTCAACGATCACAGACATGACCCGTAAAGAGAGTGATCCACTCCATTGGTCACCTACTGCCATTAAGGCCTTTGATAGTCTTAAGAATGCCTTTGCTGCCGCTCCAGTTCTGGCTCATACTAACCCTGTCCTGCCTTTCGTTCTTGAGGTCGATGCATCTGAGACTGGAGTAGGTGCCCTCTTGTCTCAACGTCCTACGCCTGACTGTTCCTTGCATCCGTGTGGTTTTTTTCTCTAAGAAATTGTCTCCAGCAGAGTTCAATTTATGAAATTTGTGACAGGGAATTATTGGCCATAATTTTTGCACTTAAGGAATGGAGGCATCTTCTCGAGGGTACTAGCGTGCCAGTGCTCATTCTTACTGACCGCAAGAATTTAACTTTTCTATCTGAAGCAAAACGTTTGTCGCCCTGACAGGCCAGATGGGCGCTATTTTTGTCTCGGTTTAATTATGTGGTCTCCTACCTGCCTGGTAGTAAGAATGTTAGGGCTGATGCCCTCTCTCGACAATTTTCGCCTCTGTCCAAGGAGGAGTCTGTACCTACTCCTGTTATACCTCCTGACCATATTTTGGCTACCATACGTACTAAATTGACTTCTCCCTTGGGGGAGGAGATCCTGGCTGCACAAACCAATGCACCTTCTGAGAAACCTAGTGGTAAGTGTTATGTTCCTGAGACTCTTCGAACTAAACTTTTGTACACTTACCACTATCCTAAATCCGCAGGTCACCCAGGCAAGAACCAAATGATTTGGTCTGTCACTCGACAATTCTGGTGGCCAGGTCTTTGTTCTGATGTTGCTGCATATGTTGCCTCCTGCTCAGTTTGTGCACAGAATAAGACTCCTCAACGTCTTCTTTGGGTCTTATTCAACCTATTGCTAATGGTGAGCGTCCTTGGACACATCTTTCCATAGACTTCATTGTCGAGCTCCCTGTTTCCAATGGCAATACTGTTATCCTTATGGTGGTTGACTGTTTTTCTAAAATGTTGCATTGCATTCCCTTGATGAAGCTGCCTACCGCTCAGGAGCTTGCTTCAATTTCTGCCCGGGAGGTCTTCCGTTTACATGGGTTACCCAAGGAGGAAGTGTCGGACCGGGGTAGCCAGTTTGTCTCCATATTTTGGCGTTCCTTTTGTGCTCAAATGGGGATTCAGCTTTCCTTCTCCTCGGCATATCACCCTCAATCCAGTGGGGCTGCGGAACGGTCTAATCAAGCTCTGGAACAGTTCCTCTGTTATGTTTCAGATCACAACAATAATTGGTCTGAACTGTTACCTTGGGCAGAGTTTGCTCGTAATAGTGCTATTAATGCTTCCTCCAAGTTATCCCAGTTCATGGCGAATTATGGGTTTCAACCATCCTTGTTGCCCGATTCATTCATGTCTCAGGGTATTCCGGCTTTGGAGGAGCATCTCCGGCAACTCCGTTCCATGTGGGTGCAGATTCAGGATTGCCTTCATTGTTCTATGCAGCGCCAAAAGTTCCAGGCTGATCTTAGGCGTCTGCCTGCACCTTCCTACCAGGTTGGTGAGAGAGTTTGGCTGTCCTCCCACAACTTGAACCTTCGTGTGCCTTCCAATAAATTGACTCCCCGTTATGTTGGTCCTTTTCGAATACTCAGACGGGTCATTCCTGTGGCCTACGCTCTTGACCTTCCTCCTGCTATGCGCATCTCCAATGTTTTTCATGTCTCCCTCTAGAAACCATTGGTTTGTAATCGGTTTACCACTGTTGCCTCGTCCCCGTCCTATCTTTGTTGACAACCATGAGGAGTATGAGGTCAGCAGCATTATTGACTCTCGTATGTCCAGGGGCCGTGTACAGTATTTGGTTCACTGGAGGGGCTACAGTCCGGAGGAGCGTTCTTGGGTTCCATCCTCTGATGTTCATGCTCCTGCCCTCCTCCGTGCCTTCCATGCCCGTTTCCCCAATAAGCCTTTTGTCCTCATGTGGGGGAGGGGTCGTTGAGGGGAGGGTACTG
Organism: Bombina bombina; assembly: GCF_027579735.1. Lineage (NCBI taxonomy): Eukaryota > Metazoa > Chordata > Amphibia > Anura > Bombinatoridae > Bombina > Bombina bombina. The sequence continues at coordinate 320,756,262 of NC_069506.1, forward strand.
TCAGGGTTTTCTCCCTGTTGTGTTTGCCATGTGTTGCTGGCAGCCATTTTACTCACCTCTCTTCCTATGTTGCATTGTGGGAGATGCTGCTCATTTCCTACACTTCCTTTTATGGCCAGACTGGTGTGCATCATCCATGTGAGACAGGATGCAGTCTCAGAATTGTGATGTCATCACTTATTATTTAAAGGGCCTCTGTTCAGTATGCTTTGCCTTTCCGTTGTCTCAGACCTGTTTGTGAGAGTTCCTGTGTATTACCTGGCTGCCTGACGTCCTTCCTGGTTCCTTATCCCTGGCTTGTTCCTGACTCTGCTGTTTTCCTTGTTCCTGATTTCGGGTCGTCTGACTATTTGCTTTGGCTCTTGACTCGGCTCGTCTGACTACCAGCTCTGGTTTTGATTCCTGGCTTGTTATTTGACTTGTGGACTTTTTATTTTTGCTATTAATAAAGGTTTGATTATTTTTGTACTTCTCGTCTCAGTCTGATTCCTGGCAGCCTGACAGGTATTAGGGCACTGCCTTTTGTTTGAGGTGGTTTTTGGCTGACAGGATTAAGACTTAACTTTTATTTTAACAAGTCATCAGAGTTCATATATTTAATTTCTCTTGTAAGGTGTATCCAGTCCACGGATCATCACCCTTACTTGTAGGATATTCTCCTTCCCAACAGGAAGCTGCAAGAGGATCACCCACAGCAGAGCTGTCTATATAGCTCCTCCTCTAACTGCCACTACCAGTCATTCTCTTGCAGCTCTCGACAAGAAAGGAAGTAGCTAGAGAGATGTGGTGAATTTATGTAGTTTATCTTCAATCAAAAGTTTATTTTCAAATGGTACCGGAGTTGTACTATTTTAGCCTCAGGCAGAAAGTAGAAGAAGAGTCTGCCTGTGGTCTTTGATGATCTTAGCAGGTTGTAACTAAGATCCATTGCTGTTCTCACACATAACTGAAGAGAGAGGTAACTTCAGCTGGGGGGATGGCGTGCAGGGTCTCCTGCTATGAGGTGTGTGCAGTTTAAATTTTTCTAGAGAAAAATATGCTAGAAAATGCTGTTAATACCGGATTTATTTAAGGTAAGCCTGATTACAGTGATTTAATAACGACTTGTATCATGCTTGCTGTAAAAGGTAATATTCTTATTACTTTCTCACATTACTGAAAAATAAAACGTTTGCTGGAAGTGTTTAAACGTTTTTTTATACATATTGTATTGTACATATATATTTTTAAACTTTATTGGGGCCCAGTTTTTTCCACATGGCTGGCTAGATTTTGCCTAGGGATAGTTTTGTTAGGCCCTCTCACTGTGAATACAGGGTGGGAGGGGCCTATTTTCGCGCCAATTTTGCAGCTTGAGACATCCAGTTTCCCTGAAGGAGTTCCCTGAACACTTAGGACCTCTCTAAAGGGTTTTTGTGCCTTTCAAAGTCGTTATATGGGCAGGTAGGGCCACAGCAGAGCTGTGGCAGTTTGTTGTGACTATTGAAAAACGTTTATATCGTTTTTTTGATCCGGTTTTGAAACTAAGGGGTTAATCATCCATTTGCAAGTGGGTGCAATGCTCTGTTAGTCTATTATACACACTGTAAAAATTTCGTAAGATTTACTGCTTTTTATCACTGTTTTTCAATTTCTGACAAAATTTGTTTCTCTTAAAGGCATAGTACCGTTTTTATTTATTGCTTGTTTACATTTATCAAAGTGTTTTCCAAGCTTGCTGGTCTCATTGCTAGTCTGTTTAAACATGTCTGACATAGAGGAAACTCCTTGTTCATTATGTTTAGAAGCCATTGTGGAACCCCCTCATAGAATGTGTACCAAATGTACTGATTTTACTTTGTTATAAAGATCATATTCTGTCTTTAAAAGATTTGTCACCAGAGGAAACTGACAAGGGGGAAGTTATGCCGACTAACTCGCCCCACGTGTCAGAACCTTTGACTCCCGCTCAAGGGACTCCCGCTCAAGTGGCGTCAAGTACATCTAGCGCGCCCATGGCGTTTACTTTACAAGACATGGCGGCAGTTATGGATCATACCCTTACAGCGGTATTGTCCAAACTACCAGGGTTACAAGGAAAGCGAGACAGCTCTGGGGCTAGAAAAAATACAGAGCACTCTGACGCTTTAGTAGCTATGTCTGATATCCCCTCACAATATGCAGAAGCCGAGGCAGGAGAGCTTCTTTCTGTGGGTGATTTTTCTGACTCAGGGAAGATGCTTCAACCTGATTCTGATATGTCAACATTTAAATTTAAGCTTGAACACCTCCGCGTGTTGCTCAGGGAGGTTTTAGCTACTCTGGATGACTGTGACACCAGCGCTTAAGCTAGCCAATTCATTTGTTTCTGACGCCGTTGTTCATTTAACTAAACTAACGGCTAAGAACTCAGGTTTTGCTATTCAGGCGCGTAGGGCGCTATGGCTTAAATCCTGGTCAGCTGACGTTACTTCAAAGTCTAAGCTTCTCAATATTCCCTTCAAGGGGCAGACCCTATTCGGGCCTGGACTGAAGGAGATCATTTCTGATATTACTGGAGGAAAAGGTCATGCCCTTCCTCAGGATAGGTCTAACAAATTAAGGACCAAACAAGCTAATTTTCGTGCCTTTCGAAACTTTAAGACGAGCGCGGCATCATCTTCCTCTAATACAAAACAAGAGGGAAATTTTGCCCAGTCCAAGCCGGTCTGGAGACCTAACCAGGCTTGGAACAAAGGTAAACAGGCCAAGAAGCCTGCTGCTGCCTTTAAGACAGCATGAAAGATTGGCCCCCGATCCGGTAACGGATCTAGTAGGGGGCAGACTTTCTCTCTTCGTCCAGGCTTCGGCAAGAGATGTCCAGGATCCCTGGGCGTTGGAAATTGTGTCCCAGGGATATCTTCTGGACTTCAAAGCTTCTTCCCCAAAAGGAAGATTTCACCTTTCACAATTATCTGCAGACCAGATAAAGAGAGAGGCATTCTTACATTGTGTTCAAGACCTCCTAGTTATGGGAGTGATCCACCCAGTTCCAAAGGAGGAACAGGGGCAAGGATTCTATTCAAATCTATTTGTGGTTCCCAAGAAAGAGGGAACCTTCAGACCAATCTTAGATCTCAAGATCCTAAACAAATTTCTCAGGGTCCCATCTTTCAAGATGGGGACTATTCGAACCATCCTACCTATGATCCAGGAGGGTCAATACATGACTACCGTGGACTTAAAGGATGCTTATCTTCACATTCCGATACACAAAGATCATAATCGGTTTCTCAGGTTCGCCTTCCTAGACAGGCATTACCAGTTTGTGGCTCTTCCCTTTGGGTTAGCTACGGCACCAAGAATGTTTACGAAGGTTCTGGGGTCACTTCTGGCGGTCCTAAGGCCGCGGGGCATAGCAGTAGCCCCTTACTTAGACTACATTCTGATACAGGCGTCGAATTTCCAAATTGCCAAGTCCCATACGGACATTGTTCTGGCATTCCTGAGGTCTCATGGGTGGAAAGTGAACGAAAAGAAGAGTACTGGGAACTCTGATAGATTCTGTAGAAATGAGGATTTACCTGACAGAGGCCAGGTTGTCAAAACTTCTAAATTCCTGCCGTGTTCTTTTTCTCCAACCTAGGTGTGTCCGGTCCACGGCGTCATCCTTACTTGTGGGATATTCTCTTCCCCAACAGGAAATGGCAAAGAGCCCAGCAAAGCTGGTCACATGATCCCTCCTAGGCTCCGCCTACCCCAGTCATTCTCTTTGCCGTTGTACAGGTCCAAGATCCTATGGATAAAAAATTAGAAGGTCTGCTAAAGATGTTTGTTCAGCAAGGTTCCCTTCTACATCCAATTGCATGCATTGTCCCTGTCACTGCAGCCGCGTGTTTCTAGTTTGATGAGCTAGGAAAGGCGATTATTAGTAATTCTTCTTCTTATGAGGAGATTATGGACAGAATTCGTGCTCTTAAATTGGCTAATTCTTTCACCCTAGACGCCACCTTGCAATTGGCTAGGTTAGCGGCGAAAAAATTCTGGGTTTTGCTATTGTGGCGCAGAGCGCTTCGGTTAAAATCTTGGACAGCGGATGCGTCTTCCAAGAACAAATTGCTTGACATTCCTTTCAAGGGGAAAACACTCTTTGGCCCTGACTTGAAAGAGATTATCTCTGATATCACTGGGGGCAAGGGCCACGCCCTTCCTCGGGATAGGTCTTTTCAAGACCAAAAATAAACCTAAGTTTAAGCAGGAAGGTAATACTTCTCAAGCCAATCCAGCCTGGAGACCTATGCAGGGCTGGAACATAGGAAAGCAGGCCAGGAAACCTGCCACTGCTACCAAGACAGCATGAAATGCGGGCCCCCGATCCGGGACCGGATCTGGTGGGGGGCAGACTCTCTCTCTTCGCTCAGGCTGGGGCAAGAGATGTTCTGGATCCTTGGGCGTTAGAAATAGTCTCCCAAGGTTATTCTCTGGAGTTCAATGGGCTTCCTCCTAGGGGGAGGTTCCACAGGTCTCAGTTGTCTTCAGACCACATAAGAAGACAGGCATTCTTACATTGGGTAAAAGACCTGCTAAAAATGGGAGTGATTCATCCTGTTCCATTAGGAGAACAAGGGATGGGGTTCTACTCCAATCTGTTCATAGTTCCCAAAAAAGAGGGAACGTTCAGACCAATCTTCGATCTCAAGATCTTGAACAAGTTTCTCAAGGTTCCATCGTTCAAGATGGAAACCATTCGAACACTTCTTCCTTCCATCCAGGAAGGTCAATTCATGACCAAGGTGGATTTCAAGGATGCGTATCTACATATTCCTATCCACAAGGAACATTATCGGTTCCTAAGGTTTGCATTCCTGGACAAGCATTTCCAGTTCGTGGCGTTTTCTTTCGGATTAGCCACTGCTCCTAGGTTTTTCTCATAGGTACTAGGGTCCCTTCTGGCGGTGCTAAGACCAAGGGGCATTGCTGTAGTACCTTACTTGGACGACATTCTGATTCGAGCGTCGTCCCTTCCTCAAGTATAGGCTCACACGGACATTGTCCTGGCCTTTCTCAGATCTCACGGATGGAAAGTGAACGTGGAAAAGAGTTCTCTATCTCCGTCAACGAGGGTTCCCTTCTTGGGAACTATAATAGACTCCTTAGAAATGAGGATTTTTCTGACAGAAGCCAGAAAAACAAAACTTCTAGACTCTTGTCGGATACTTCATTCCGTTCCTCTTCCTTCCATAGCGCAGGGCATGGAAGTGATAGGTTTGATGGTAGCGGCACTGGACATAGTTCCTTTTGTGCGCATTCATCTAAGACCATTACAACTGTTCATGCTCAGTCAGTGGAATGGGGACTATTCAGACTTGTCTCCGAAGATACAAGTAAATCAGAGGACCAGAGACTCATTCCGTTGGTGGCTGTCCCTGGACAACCTGTCACAAGGGATGACCTTCTGCAGACCAGAGTGGGTCATTGTCACGACCGACGCCAGTCTGATGGGCTGGGGCGCGGTCTGGGGATCCCTGAAAGCTCAGGGTCTTTGGTCTCGGGTAGACTCTCTTCTACCGATAAATATTCTGGAACTGAGAGCGATATTCAATGCTCTCAAAGCTTGGCCTCAGCTAGCGAGGGCCAAGTTCATACATCAACCATCAGGGGGGAACAAGGAGTTCCCTAGCGATGGAAGAAGTGACCAAAATCATTCTATGGGCGGAGTCTCACTCCTGCCACCTGTCTGCTATCCACATCCCAGGAGTGGAAAATTGGGAAGCGGATTTTCTGAGTCGTCAGACATTGCATCCGGGGGAGTGGGAACTCCATCCGGAAATCTTTGCCCAAGTCACTCAACCGTGGGGCATTCCAGACATGGATCTGATGGCCTCTCGTCAGAACTTTAGAGTTCCTTACTACGGGTACAGATCCAGGGATCCCAAGGCGGCTCTAGTGGATGCACTAGTAGCACCTTGGACCTTCAAACTAGCTTATGTGTTCCCGCCGTTTCCTCTCATCCCCAGGCTGGTAGCCAGGATCAATCAGGAGAGGGCGTCGGTGATTTTGATAGCTCCTGCGTGGCCACGCAGGACTTGGTATGCAGATCTGGTGAATATGTCATCGGCTCCACCATGGAAGCTACCTTTGAGACGAGACCTTCTTGTTCTAGGTCCGTTCGACCCACTCCAGCTGACTGCTTGGAGATTGAACGCTTGATCTTATCAAAGCGAGGGTTCTCAGATTCTGTTATTAATACTCTTGTTCAGGCCTGAAAGCCTGTAACCAGAAAAATTACCACATAATTTGGTATATCTGTTGGTGTGAATCTGCAGGATTCGCTTGGGACAAGGTTAAGATTCCTAAGAGTCTATCCTTCCTTCGAGAAGGATTGGAAAAAGGATTATCTGCAAGTTCCTTGATGGGACAGATTTCTGCCTTGTCCGTGTTACTTCACAAAAAGCTGGCAGCTGTGCCAGATGTTCTAGCCTTTGTTCAGGCTCTGGTTAGAATCAAGCCTGTTTACAAAATTTTTGACTCCTACTTGGAGTCTCAACCTAGTTCTTTCAGTTCTTCAGGGGGTTCCGTTTGAACCCTTACATTCCGTTGATATTAAGTTATTATCTTGGAAAGTTTGTTTTTGGTTGCAATTTCTTCTGCTAGAAGAGTTTCAGAATTATCTGCTCTGCAGTGTTCTTCTCCTTATCTGGAGTTCCATGCAGATAAGGTGGTTTTGCGTACTAAACCTGGTTTTCTTCCAAAAGTTGTTTCTAACAAAGACATTAACCAGGAGATAGTTGTACCTTTCTTTGTGTCCTAATCCAGTTTCAAAGAAGGAACGTTTGTTGCACAACTTGAATGTAGTTCGTGCTCTCAAATTTTACTTAGCAGCTACTAAGGATTTCAGACAAACTTTGTCTTTGTTTGTTGTTTATTCTGGTAAACGGAGAGGTCAAAAAGCAACTTCTACCTCTCTCTCCTTCTGGATTAAAAGCATTATCCGATTGGCTTATGAGACTGCCGGACGGCAGCCTCCTGAAAGAATCACAGCTCACTCCACTAGGGCTGTGGCTTCCACATGGGCCTTCAAGAACGAGGCTTCTGTTGATCAGATATGTAGGGCAGCGACTTGGTCTTCACTGCACACTTTTACCAAATTTTACAAGTTTGATACTTTTGCTTCTTCTGAGGCTATTTTTGGGAGAAGGGTTTTGCAAGCCGTGGTGCCTTCCATTTAGGTGACCTGATTTGCTCCCTCCCTTCATCCGTGTCCTAAAGCTTTGGTATTGGTTCCCACAAGTAAGGATGACGCCGTGGACCGGACACACCTAGGTTGGAGAAAACAGAATTTATGTTTACCTGATAAATTTCTTTCTCCAACGGTGTGTCCGGTCCACGGCCCGCCCTGGTTTTTTTTAATCAGGTCTGATAATTTATTTTCTTTAACTACAGTCACCACGGTACCATATGGTTTCTCCTATGCAAATATTCCTCCTTAACGTCGGTCGAATGACTGGGGTAGGCGGAGCCTAGGAGGGATCATGTGACCAGCTTTGCTGGGCTCTTTGCCATTTCCTGTTGGGGAAGAGAATATCCCACAAGTAAGGATGACGCCGTGGACCGGACACACCGTTGGAGAAAGAAATTTATCAGGTAAACATAAATTCTGTTATTATACTTCTCGCCCTTCGGTGGCTCAGTGTATGGAAGTAATCAGCTTAATGGTAGCGGCAATGGACATAGTGCCGTTTGCCCGCCTACATCTCAGACCGCTGCAACTCTGCATGCTCAGTCAGTGGAATGGGGATTACACAGATTTGTCCCCTCTACTAAATCTGGATCAAGAGACCAGGGATTCTCTTCTCTGGTGGCTATCTCGAGTCCATCTGTCCAAAGGTATGACCTTCCGCAGGCCAGATTGGACAATAGTAACAACAGATGCCAGCCTTCAGGGCTGGGGGGCAGTCTGGAACTCTCTGAAGGCTCAGGGGTCATGGACTCAGGAGGAGGCTCTCCTTCCGATAAACATTCTGGAACTAAGAGCGATATTCAATGCTCTTCAAGCTTGGCCTCAGCTAGCGGCAGTGAGGTTCATCAGATTTCAGTCGGACAACATCACGACTGTAGCTTACATCAACCATCAAGGGGGAACAAGGAGTTCCCTAGCGATGTTGGAGGTTTCAAATATAATTTGTTGGGCAGAGATTCACTCTTGCCACCTATCAGCTATCCATATCCCAGGAGTAGAGAACTGGGAGGCGGATTTTCTAAGTCGACAGACTCTTCATCCGGGGGAGTGGGAGCTCCATCCGGAGGTCTTTGCACAGTTGATTCAACGTTGGGGCAAACCAGAACTGGATCTCATGGCGTCTCGCCAGAACGCCAAGCTTCCTTGTTACGGATCCAGGTCCATGGATCCCAAGGCAGCGCTGATAGATGCTCTAGCAGCGCCTTGGTCCTTCAACCTGGCTTATGTGTTTCCACCGTTTCCTCTGCTCCCACGTCTGATTGCCAAGGTCAAGCAGGAGAGAGCATCGGTGATTTTGATAGCACCTGCGTGGCCACGCAGGACTTTGTATGCAGATCTGGTGGACATGTCATCCTTTCCACCATGGACTCTGCCTCTGAGACAGGACCTTCTACTTCAGGGTCCTTTCAACCATCCAAATCTAATTTCTCTGCGGCTGACTGCTTGGAGATTGAACGCTTGATTTGATCAAAGCGTGGTTTCTCTGAGTCGGTCATTGATACCTTAATACAGGCGCGAAAGCCTGTCACCAGGAAAATCTATCATAAGATATGGTGTAAATATCTTCATTGGTGTGAATCCAAGGGTTACTCATGGAGTAAGGTCAGGATTCCTAGGATATTATCTTTTCTCCAAGATGGATTGGAGAAGGGTTTGTCAGCGAGTTCCTTAAAGGGACAGATTTCTGCTCTGTCTATTCTTTTGCACAAACGTCTGGCTGAGGTTCCAGACGTGCAGGCGTTTTGTCAGGCTTTAGTCAGAATTAAGCCTGTGTTTAAACCTGTTGCTCCGCCTTGGAGTTTAAATTTAGTTCTTAAGGTTCTTCAAGGGGTTCCGTTTGAACCTTTGCATTCCATAGATATTAAGCTCTTATCTTGGAATGTTTTGTTTTTAGTAGCTATCGGCTCGAAGAGTTTCGGAGTTATCTGCTTTACAATGTGATTCTCCTTATCTAATTTTTCATTCCGATAAGGTAGTGTTACGTACCAAACCTGGTTTTCTACCTAAGGTGGTATCTAATAAAAATATCAATCAGAAGATTGTTGTACCGTCACTGTGTCCTAATCCTTCTTCAAAGAAGGAACGTCTTTTACACAATCTTGACTTGGTTCGTGCTTTAAAGTTTTATTTACAAGCTACTAAAGATTTTCGTCAAACATCTGCATTGTTTGTTGTCTACTCTGGACAGAGGAGAGGCCAAAAGGCTTCGGCAACTTCTCTTTCTTTTTGGCTAAGGAGAATAATACGCTTAGCTTATGAGACTGCTGGCCAGCAGCCTCCTGAAAGGATTACAGCTCATTCTACTAGAGCGGTAGCTTCCACATGGGCTTTTAAGAATGAGGCTTCTGTTGAACAGATTTGTAAGGCGGCGACTTGGTCTTCGCTTCATACTTTTTCAAAATTCTATAAATTTGATACTTTTGCTTCTTCGGAGGCTATTTTTGGGAGAAAGGTCTTGCAGGCAGTGGTGCCTTCCGTTTAAGCACCTGCCTTGTCCCTCCCTTCATCCGTGTCCTATAGCTTTGGTATTGGTATCCCACAAGTAATGAATGATCCGTGGACTGGATACACCTTACAAGAGAAAACAAAATTTATGCTTGCCTGATAAATTTATTTCTCTTGTGGTGTATCCAGTCCACGGGCCGTCCTGTCATTTTAAGGCAGGTGTGTTTTATTTTTAAACTACAGTCACCACTGCACCCTATGGTTTCTCCTTTCTCTTGCTTGTCTTTGGTCGAATGACTGGTAGTGGCAGTTAGAGGAGGAGCTATATAGACAGCTCTGCTGTGGGTGATCCTCTTGCAGCTTCCTGTTGGGAAGGAGAATATCCCACAAGTAATGGATGATCCGTGGACTGGATACACCACAAGAGAAATAAATTTATCAGGTAAGCATAAATTTTGTTTTCTGGACTCCTTGAGAGATTTTCTTTTCCTTCCTAATGCAGGGAGAGTTCACAGCTGCATTCATTACTTGTGGGAAATACTGAACCTGGCCACCAGGATGCGGCAAAGACACCCCATCCAAAGGCTTAAATACCTCCCCCACTTCCCTCATCCCCCAATCATTCTTTGCCTTTCGCCACAGGAGGTTGGCAGAGAAGTGTCAGAAGATTTCGGATTAGTTCCTTAGGAAGGGTATCTACCCTTCGATATGGGACGAGTTTTAAGTAATCTTGTCAGCCTCTCAGTGAGAGCATTGATGAAAGTTAGTCTGGAGATGCAGAGAGGGTCTTTCTGCGAAACCATCCAGACTCATATTAACAGCTCCTACGCAATCAGTGTTGACAAGTTTTGCTGCCTGCTTTTCTTCACTCGAGTCCATGCCATAAGCGATGCTACAGTCTGTCACACTTGAAGGACCGTGTTTCTGTTCCACAGCATAGATTCCGGTAAGATTGTTTAATTTTTACACACATGTTAACGCTAGCAGACAGGATCACAGTTTGACTCCTTTATCTTTATGGAATCAAGGGTTAATATCTCCTGAGGGGGATTGTTGAACAGTGGGGTTTTAATCATATTTGTTTGTGATTTATGCTGCTTTAATATGTTAGATGTTTTGGGCTCATAGGCTGATATGGAACATACAGGTTGCCCTTTTACTTTGAGAGCTGTGCAGTTTTATTAAGATTGGCACGCTTTTGCTTTGGCAGGGGCTGTCCGGCACTGCGCACCGTGTGATCGGGAGTGGTCACGGTTTCCATTTCCTATTCCTGACCGAGTGACTATGGAGAGCAGCAAGTTTTCTCTCTACTGTCTGGGTCATAGGAGGTAGTGAGTGCCCCAGCCATTGGGGGTATAGGTGCCAGTTGTTTTCTTTGAATTGTTACCTCTAGTTACGGAGGATTCAGATTTCTTTAGATGGTTATCCCTCTACGACAGAATTCAATACCTGTGTATATTGTAAGGAGGCCCGGGTAGTCCAGCCCTCTCAATTATGTTCCATATGCTGCCAAAGGGTGTTTTCATCAACCAATGTTGAGATGTTAGATGCCACTGAGCCTTCCGCCTCTGAGGACTCTTCTTCCTGTGAGGTGTGTCCCCTACTTTTATCTGATCTTACACATGCAGCTTCCTCTTGCACCACTAATCCTCCACCTGGAGAGGGCCTTTTCTTTCATGTAATTGGCAAGAGGGGCAAAGTTTCCCAAACCTCAAAATGCCTATAAATACACCCCTCACCACACCCACAATTCATTTTTACAAACTTTGCCTCCTATGGAGGTGGTGAAGTAAGTTTTTTGTAATAAGAGCTTCTAAACATTCTGAAGCCCAATTCCTCTCAGAGTACAGTGTTTGTCAGAGGGATGTGAAGAGTATCGCCTATTGATTTTATGGTTTCCCTTGCGGGAAATCTTTTCAAGGGTTCTCTGTTATCTGTCATAGGGATTCATCTCCTACCTCCCTTTTCAGATTGACGATATACTCTTACATACCATTACCTCTGCTGATAGTTTTCAGTACTGGTTTGGCTATCTGCTATATGTGGATGGGTGTCTTTCCGTAAGTTTGTATCATTATTTAAGACACATTCAGCTATGGTTTGGCGCTTTATGTATTAATAAAAAGTTTTAAATATATGTATTTCTTTCCTAAGGATATAGTGAGTCCACAGATCATCTTAGTTACTGTTGGGATATCATTCCTGTCCAGCAGGAAGCGGCAAAGAGCACCACAGCTAAGCTGTTAAATACCATACCCTTACCCATAACCCCTTGTCATTCTCTTTGCCTATGCAAGGAGGTGGTAATGTTTTTAGAGTGTCTAGATTCTTCAGTCAAGAGTTTATTATTTTCTTCTGCAAGATATGACGAGTCCACGGATTTCATCCTTGTGGGATTTATCCTCCTGCTAACAGGAAGTGGCAAAGAGCACCACAGCAGAGCTGTATATATATATAGCTCCTCCCTTCCCTCCACCCCCAGTCATTTTCTTTGCCTGTGTTAGTAATAGGAAGAGGTAAAGTGAGGTGTTAGTTTTAGATTCTTCAATCAATAAATGTTTTATTTTAAAATGGTGCCAGTGAGTACTATTTTCCTCGGGGAGAAATAGTCAGTCTGGATTCCCAATAGGAATGGAGACATTAATTTTTTCTACCCTGATGTTGAGGATCTTAGCAAACGTTATCTAAGATCCATTCTGGTTCCCACAGAGCTGCTGAAGGTAGTGCAAGAAAAATCTTCAGTGTGGAGAACGGTGTCATGCTACAAGCAACATTGAGGTATGTTCAGTCCTTTACTTCTGGGGAGACTTGTTATATCAGAACTGGCTGACATTAGTCCCTACTGGGGAAGGGGTAAGCAGTAGAACTATATGCTTTATGGTGGTACTGGAATTACCGTTTTTTTATATTGAATGCTATATGTTATATGTGAGTCAATATGGGAGATGCGGTTGAGAGACTGTCCTATTATTTGATAATTGGCCTAGAAAGATGGCTGTTTATTGTAGTCGTTTTTACTATACATTAGGGGACCACATGGCTTCACTAAATCTTCTTCTCATGCGGTTGTGGGGACGGTTAATGCGTCGCCCATGGTGGGCGGGGCCTATTTCGCGCTCTCAGGCGCGCATTTTCTCTTCAGTATAAGGCAGCAAAGCCCTAGCTCTGGTGGGGCCCAAGTTAGTTTTTCAATCAACGGATCGTTATTGTCACAGACTTGAGTACCCTGGGGGCAGGGAGGTTCAGGGGCTGATATTGTTTTATAGATGCTATAAAATGTGACTTAGCATTTTCTAACAAAGTGTGCAATATTAATTAGCTAATTTGAGCTTCTTATATTTATTGCTGCAAAATTGTTTTTTGTGAGACACAGAAAAATTGTTGCGCTTTTATTATTTAAAGGCGCAATACACTTTTTTTTGTGAAAATTTTTTGAGTCAATAAATGAGGTTAAAAACAACTATTGTTGCTATTGCTAGTCTGTTTAACATGTCTGAACTTGAGGAAACTCCTTGTTCTATGTGTTTAAATGTCATTGTGGAACCCCCTTTTACTTTGTGTACCTCTTGTACTGAAAGGGCCTTACAATGTAAAAAAGCATATTTCTCTTGTAAGGTGTATCCAGTCCACGGATCATCCATTACTTGTGGGATATTCTCCTTCCCAACAGGGAGCTGCAAGAGGATCACCCACAGCAGAGCTGTCTATATAGCTCCTCCCCTAACTGCCACTACCAGTCATTCTCTTGCATTCTCAGGGTCCCATCTTTCAAGATAGACTATTCGAACCATCCTACCTATGATCCAGGAGGGTCAATACATGACTACCGTGGACTTAAAGGATGCTTATCTTCACATTCCGATGCACAAAGATCATCATCGGTTTCTCAGGTTCGCCTTCCTAGACGGGCATTACCAGTTTGTGGCTCTTCCTTTTGGGTTAGCTACGGCACCAAGAATCTTTACGAAGGTTCTGGGGTCACTTCTGGCGGTCCTAAGGCAGCGGGGCATAGCAGTAGCCCCTTACTTAGACTACATTCTGATACAGGCGTCGAATTTCCAAATTGCCAAGTCCCATACGGACATTGTTCTGGCATTCCTGAGGTCTCATGGGTGGAAAGTGAACGAAAAGAAGAGTACTGGGAACTCTGATAGATTCTGTAGAAATGAGGATTTACCTGACAGAGGACAGGTTGTCAAAACTTCTAAATTCTTGCCGTGTTCTTTATTATACTTCTCGCCCTTCGGTGGCTCAGTGTATGGAAGTAATCGGCTTAATTGTAGCGGCAATGGACATAGTTCCGTTTGCCCGCCTACATCTCAGACCGCTGCAACTCTGCATGCTCAGTCAGTGGAATGGGGATTACACAGATTTGTCCCCTCTACTAAATCTGGATCAAGAGACCAGGGATTCTCTTCTCTGGTGGCTATCTCGAGTCCATCTGTCCAAAGGTATGACCTTCCGCAGTCCAGATTGGACAATAGTAACAACAGATGCCAGCCTTTTGGGCTGGGGTGCAGTCTGGAACTCTCTGAAGGCTCAGGGGTCGTGGACTCAGGAGGCGGCACTCCTTCCAATAAACATTCTGGAACTAAGAGCGATATTCAATGCTCTTCAGGTTTCAAAGATAATTCAATGGGCAGAGATTCACTCTTGCCATCTATCAGCTATACATATCCCAGGAGTAGAGAACTGGGAGGCAGATTTTCTAAGTCGTCAGACTTTTCATCCGGTGGAGTGGGAGCTCCATCCGGAGGTGTTTGCACAGTTGATTCAACGTTGTGGCAAACCAGAACTGGATCTCATGGCATCTTGCCAGAACGCCAAGCTTCCTTGTTACGGATCCAGGTCCAGGGATCCCAAGGCAGCGCTGATAGATGCTCTAGCAGCGCCTTGGTCCTTCAACCTGGCTTATGTGTTTCCACCGTTTCCCCTGCTCCCTTGTCTGATTGCCAAGATCAAACAGGAGAGAGCATCGGTAATTTTGATAGCACCTGTGTGGCAACGCAGGACTTGGTATGCAGATCTGGTGGACATGTCATCCTTTCCACCATGGACTCTGCCTCTGAGGCAGGACCTTCTACTTCAGGGTCCTTTCAACCATCCAAATCTAATTTCTCTGCGGCTGACTGCTTGGAGATTGAACGCTTGATTTTATCAAAGCATGGTTTCTCAGTCGGTCATTGATACCTTAATACAGGCACGAAAGCCTGTCACCAGGAAAATCTATCATAAGATATGGTGTAAATATCTTCATTGGTGTGAATCCAAGGGTTACTCATGGAGTAAGGTCAGGATTCCTAGGATATTATCTTTTCTCCAAGAAGGATTGGAGAAGGGTTTGTCAGCTAGTTCCTTAAAAGGACAGATTTCTGCTCTGTCTATTCTTTTGCACAAACGTCTGGCTGAGGTTCCAGACGTGCAGGCGTTTTGTCAGGCTTTAGTCAGAATCAAGCCTGTGTTTAAACCTGTTGCTCTGCCTTGGAGTTTAAATTTAGTTCTTAAGGTTCTTCAAGGGGTTCCGTTTGAACCTTTGCATTTCATAGATATTAAGCTTTTATCCTGGAAGGTTCTGTTTTTAGTAGCTATCTCCTCGGCTCGAAGAGTTTCGGAGTTATCTGCTTTACAATGTGATTCCCCTTATCTCATTTTTCATGCAGATAAGATAGTGTTACGTACCAAACCTGTTTTTTTACCTAAGGTGGTATCTAATAAAAAATATCAATCAGGAGATTATTGAACCGTCACTGTGTCCTAATCCTTCTTCAAAGAAGGAGCGTCTTTTACACAATCTTGACGTGGTTCGTGCTTTAAAGTTTTATTTACAAGCTACTAAAGATTTTCGTCAAACATCTGCATTATTTGTTGTCTACTCTGGACAGAGGAGAGGCCAAAAGGCTTCGGCACCCTTCTCCTGAAAGGATTACAGCTCATTCTACTAGAGCGGTAGCTTCCACATGGGCTTTTAAAAATGAGGCTTCTGTTGAACAGATTTGTAAGGCGGCGACTTGGTCTTCGCTTCATACTTTTTCAAAGTTCTATAAATTTTATACTTTTGCTTCTTCGGAGGCTATTTTTGGGAGAAAGGTCTTGCAGGCAGTGATGACTTCCGTTTAAGCGCCTGCCTTGTCCCTCCGTTCATCCGTGTCCTATAGCTTTGGTATTGGTATCCCACAAGTAATGGATGATCCGTGGACTGGATACACCTTACAAGAGAAAACATAATTTATGCTTACCTGATAAATTTATTTCTCTTGTGGTGTATCCAGTCCACGGCCCGCCCTGTCATTTTAAGGCAGGTGTTTTTTATTTTTAAACTACAGTCACCACTGCACCTTATAGTTTCTCCTTTCTCTTGCTTGTCTTCGGTCGAATGACTGGTAGTGGCAGTTAGGGGAGGAGCTATATAGACAGCTCTGCTGTGGGTGATCCTCTTGCAGCTTCCTGTTGGGAAGGAGAATATCCCACAAGTAATGGATGATCCGTGGACTGGATATACCACAAGAGAAATAAATTTATCAGGTAAGCATAAATTATGTTTTTATGTAAAGAAAGTGTGCCTAAGGATGATTCTCAGTCTGAGGAGAATCAGGATATGCCGCCAATTTCTCCCCAAGTGTCACAACCTTTAACGCCCACCCAAGCGACGCCGGGTTCCTCAACGGCGTCTAATTCATTTACTCTGCAGTTATGTCAACTACCCTTACAGAGGTATTATCTAAGTTACCAGTGTTACAGGGCAAACGCAGTAGGACATGAATAAATGTGAATACTGAGTCCTCTGATGCTTTGTTGGCTATTTCCGATGTACCCTCACAGGGATCTGAGTTGGGGGTCAGGGAACTTTTGTCTGAGGGAGAACTTTCGGAATCGGGAAGTGTTACCTCAGGCAGACTCGGACGTCATGTCCTTTAAATTTAAGCTGGAACACCTCCGCCTGTTACTTCGGGAGGTTTTAGCGACTCTGGATGACTGTGACCCCATATTGTGGTACCACCAGAGAAATTGTGTAAAATGGACAAATACTTAGAGGTACCTGCTTACATTGATGTTTTTCCAGTTCCTAAGAGAATTTCGGAGATTATCAAGAGGGAATGGGACAGACTTGGTATACTGTTCTCACCTTCTCCTAATTTTAAGAAAATGTATCCCATATCTGACACTATTCGGTGCTCTTGGCAGACAGTACCTAAGGTGGAGGGAGCTATATCTACCCTGGCTAAGCGTACAACTATTCCTATTGAGGACAGCTGTGCTTTCAAATACCCTATGGATACGAAACTGGAGGGTCTTCTAAAAAAGTTATTTATTCATCAGGGTTTCCTTTTACAACCAACAGCCTGCATTGTACCAGTTACCACTGCGGCGGCTTTCTGGTTTGATGCCTTAGAAGAGTCTCTTAAGACTGAGACTCCTTTAGAGGATATTTTAGATAGCCAGCTTGAGAGCCTTAATTCTAATTATTTTATCACAGATGCCGCCATTCAAATTGCTAAGTTGGTGGCTAAGAATGCCGGATTTGCCATTTTAGCGCGTAGAGCGTTATGGTTAAAATCGTGGTCTGCTGATATGTCATCTAAGTCAACGCTTTTGGCTATTCCTTTTAAGGGTAAGACCCTATTCGAGCCTGAGTTGAAGGAAATCATTTGACAATACTGGAGGTAAGGGTCATCTTTTACCTCAGGATAAGACTGCTAAGATGAGAGGTAAATAGAATAATTTTCATTCCTTTCGGAACCCTCTTCTTCCTCTTCTTCCATGAAACAAGAAGGGAATTTTGCTCAGACCAAGTCCGTCTGGAGACCCAACCAGGCTTGGAACAAGGATAAACAACCCAAGAAGCCCGCTGCCACTACCAAGACAGCATGAAGGGGCGGCCCCCGATCCGGGACCGGATCTAGTAGAGGGCAGGCTTTCTCTCTTAGCCCAGGCTTGGGCAAGAGATGTTCAGGACCCCTGGACTCTGGATATAGTGACCCACGGGTATCAACTGGAATTCAAAAAATTTCTCCCAAGGGGGAGATTTCTTCTTTCACGATTGTCTGTAGACCAGATAAAAAGAGAGGCGTTCTTACGTTGTGTAAAAGACCTCTCTACTATTGGAGTAATTTGTCCCGTTCCAAGGCTGGAACAGGGGCAAGGGTTTTACTCAAATCTTTTCGTGGTTCCCAAAAAAGAGGGAAAGTTAAGATCCATTTTAGATCTCAAGAGTCTAAACAAGTTTCTCAGAGTCCCATCCTTCAAGATGGAGACGATTTGAACAATTTTACCAATGATCTAGGAGGGTCAATATATGACTACCGTGGACTTGAAGGATGCATACCTTCATATTCCTATCCACAAGGATCATCATCAGTACCTAAGGTTTGCCTTCCTGGACAAACATTTTCAGTTTGTGGCTCTTCCCTTCGGGTTGGCCACAGCACCCAGGATCTTCACGAAGGTCCTAGGGTCCCTTCTGGCGGTTCTCAGGCCGCGGGACATTGCAGTAGCGCCTTATCTGGATGATATTCTGATCCAGGCGTCGACTTATCGGACAAGATCTCATACAGACACGGTGTTGTCCTTTCTGAGAACTCACGGATGGAAAGTGAATCTAGAAAAAAGTTCACTAATTCCACAGACAAGGGTTCACTTCTTGGGAACTCTGATAGATTCTATATCCATGAAGATTTTTCTGACGGAGGTCAAAGTCAAAGATTCTAAATACATGCTGAGCCCTTCAGTCCAATCCTCGGCCATCAGTGGCTCAGTGCATGGAGGTAATTGGATTGATTGTGGCGGCAATGGACATCATTCTGTTTGCTCAATTTCATCTCATACCACTGCAACTGTGCATGCTCGGACAGTGGAATGGAGATTATGAAAATTTATCTCCTCAGATAAATCTGGACCAGGAGACCAGAGACTTTCTTCTTTGGTGGTTGTCTCAGGATCATCTGTCCCAAGGGACGTGCTTTCACAGACCCTCATGGGTGATAGTGACGACTGACGCCAGCCTTCTAGCTTGGGGTGCAGTCGGGAATTCCCTGAAGGCTCAGGGTGTGTGGACTCAGTCAGAGTCACTTCTTCCAATCAATATTCTAGAATTGAGAGCAATATTCAATGCGCTTCAGGCGTGGCCTCAGTAGGCTTCGGACAAATTCATTTGCTTTCAGTCGGACAACATCACAACTGTGGCTTACATCAATCATCAGGGAGGAACAAGGAGTTCCTTAGCGATGACAGAAGTATCCAAGATAATTCGGTGGGCGGAGGCCCACTCTTGTTATCTGTCGGCAATCTACATCCCAGGAGTGGACAACTGGGAAGCGGACTTTTTAAACAGACGTTTCATCTGTGGGAGTGGGAGCTCCATCCGGAGGTCTTTGCCACTCTGATCCTCAGATGGGGCAGACCGGAGTTGGATCTGATGGCATCTCATCAGAATGCCAAGCTTCCAAGATGCGGATCCAGGTCAAGGGATCCTCAGGCCGAACTAATAGATGCCTTGGCAGTGCCTTGGTCGTTCAACCTAGCTTATGTGTTTCCACCGTTTGCTCTCCTGCCTCGGGTGATTGCTCGGATCAAACAGGAGAGGGCTTCAGTAATTCTAATCGCGCCTGCGTGGCCTCGCAGGACTTGGTATGCCGATCTAGTGGACATGTCCTCTCTGCCGCTGTGGAAGCTTCCATTGAGGCAGGACCTTCTCATTCAGGGACCCTTCCAACACCCAAATCTAGTTTCTCTGCAATTGACTGCTTGGAGATTGAACGCTTGATTTTTATCTAAGCGGGGGTTCTCTGATTCGGTCATTGATACTTTGATTCAGGCACGTAAGCCTGTCACTAGAAAGATCTATCATAAGATATGGCGTGAATATCTTTTCTTTTACAAGATATGCCGAGTCCACGGGTTTCATCCTTACTTGTGGGATATTAACTTCCTGCTAACAGGAAGTGGCAAAGAGCACCACAGCAGAGCTGTTACGTAGCTCCTCCCCTAACTCCTCCTCCCAGTCATTCTCTTTGCCTATGCTAGTAATAGGAAGGGTAAAGTGATAGTGATGATAAAATGATCGTTTTAATTTCTTCAATCATGATGTTTTTTATTTTAAATTGTACCGGTGAGTACTATTTGACTCGGGGGATTTGGAAGAATTGATGATCTTAGCAGCAGTTACTAAGGTCCATTATGGTTCCCACAGATCTGAAGGTAATATGGGAAAGATCTTCAGTGTGGAGGACTGTCTCATGCAGCAAGCGGCATTTGAGGTATGTTTTCAGCCTTTTTGTTTCTGAGGAGAGTTAATATATCAGAACTGGCTGATTGGGTTCCTCATAGTGGGAACAGGGTAAGCAGTAGTCCTATATACAAAAGGGTGTTGCTGTACTCCTGGGTGTTTGTTTTCTAATACTTATGCACTCAAAGTCAGCATATAATTAAAACACTGGGACATATTACTAAGTCTTTATTATATTGTTAAACAAAAGGATGGCTTTTATTGTGTTTTTGGCAGTTTGAAACCGTTTCTCATGAGGTAGTTTAAATTTCAGTGCAACCTCCATTATGGGCGGGGCCTAGTTTACACTGAAGGAAACAGCAGACATTTGCTCCGGTTGGGCCCTATCTGTTTTCTGTACTATCCGGATTGGTGTCGATTCATTTGGCAGTGTTCTGGGGGCAGGTAGGCGCCACAGCTGAGATGCAGGGGTCTTATTTAGCAAAGTGTAATTTTTTTGCTTAAATGTTCCTCTAAAGTGTAAATTTCTACTCTTGCATTTGGGATGCAATAATTTTTGGCAACTCTGCATTTATATTCATAGTTTTTGAACGTTTATAGGCTACTTAAGTGTGTTTAGGGAAGAAAAAAAAAATTGTGCGCTTTTATTTCTTAAAGGCGCAGTACCCGTTTTTTTACAAAAAAAATTCCAATAAATAGTGTTTACCAACTGTTGTGGTTATTACTACTTTGTTTAACATGTCTGACATTGAAGAAACTCATTGCTCTGTGTTTAGAAGCCATTGTGGGAACCCCCTCTTACATTGGGTACCTCTTGTACTGATAGAGCCTTACACTGTAAATAACATATTTTAGGAAATGAAAGTATGTCTAAGGATGATTCTCAGTTTGAAGAGAATCAGGATATGCCATCTAATTCTCCTCAAGTGTCCCAACCTTTAACACCCACACAAGTGACACCTAGTACATCTAGGAGTCTAATTCTTTTACTCTGCAAGATATGGCTGCAGTTATGTCAACTACCCTCACTGAGGTATTATCTAAACTGTCAGGTTTGCAGGGTAAAAGCGGTAGGCCAGGTATTAACGTAAATGCTGAACCCTCTAAAGCTTTAGTAGCCATTTCCGATGTACCCTCACAATGCTCTGAATTGGGGGTTAGGGAATTATTGTCTGAGGGAGAACTTTCAGATTTAGGGAATGTTACCTCAGACAGATACGGACTTAGCGTCCTTTAAATTTAAACTTGAACACCTTTGCCTGTTTCTCAGGGAGGTCCTAGCAACTCTGGATGATTGTGAACCTATTACAATTCCTCAAGAAAAATTATGTAAAATGGATAAATATCTAGAAGTTCCTACTTACACTCATGTTTTTCCGGTTCCCAAAAGAATTTCGGAAATTATTATAAAGGAATGGGATAGACCAGGTATACCGTTCTCTCCCCCTCCTAATTTTAAGAAAATGTTTCCCATATCAGCCACCATCAAGGACTCCTGGCAAACGGTCCCTAAGGTAGGTGGAGGGAGCAATATCTACTCTAGCTAAGCGTACAATTATACCTATTGAGGACAGTTTTGCTTTCAAAGACCCTATGGATAAAAAAATTAGAGGGTCTTCTAAAGAAATGATTTAATCACCAGGGTTTCTTGTTACAACCTGCTGCCTGCATTGTTCCAGTAACTACGGCGGAGGCTTTCTGGTTTGACGACCTTGAGGAGTCTCTGAAAGTAGAGAAGCCCCTAGACGACATTTTGGACAGAATTAAAGCTCTCAAATTAGCTAATTCTTTTATCACAGATGCTGCTTTCCAGATTACTAAATTAGCAGCAAAAAATGCAGGCTTTGCCATATTGGCGAGCAGAGCGCTATGGTTAAAATCGTGGTCTGCTGATGTATCGTCAAAGTCTAAACTGTTAACTATTCCTTTCAAGGGTAAGACCCTATTTGGCCCTGAATTGAAGGAAATCATTTCAGACATTACTGGAGGTAAGGGTCACGCCCTACCTCAAGACAAACCCCTTAAGATGAGGGGTAATCAAAATAATTTTCGTTCCTTTCGAAATTTCAAAGGAGTACCCTCTGCTTTCCCTTCCTCTACTAAACAGGAAGGAAATTTTGCTCAATCCAAGTCTGTCTGGAGACCTAACAAGACCTGGAATAAGGGTAAACAAGCCAAGAAGCCCGCTGCTGCTACCAAGACAGCATGAAGGGGCAGCCCCCGATCCGGGACCGGATCTAGTAGGGGGCAGACTTTCTCTCTTTGCTCAGGCCTGGGCAAGAGATGTGCAGGATCCCTGGGCATTAGAAATTGTGACCCAGGGGTATCAACTGGAATTCAAAAAATTTCCCCCAAGAGGGAGATTTGATCTTTCACGTTTGTCTGTAGACCAGACAAAAAGAGAGGCGTTCTTACACTGTGTAAAAGACCTCTATACCATGGGAGTAATTTGTCCTGTTCCAAAACAGGGACAGGGGTTTTTACTCAAACCTTTTCGTGGTTCCCAAAAAAGAGGGAACTTTCAGACCTATTTTAGATTTAAAATGTCTAAACAAATTTCTCAGAGTCCCATCGTTGAAGATGGAGACTATACGAACAATCTTACCAATGATCCAGGAGGGTCAATACATGACCACCGTGGATCTAAAGGATGCGTACCTTCACATTCCTATCCACAAGGGTCATCATCAGTTTCTAAGGTTTGTTTTCTGGACAAGCATTATCAGTTTGTGGTCCTTCCCTTCGGATTGGCCACAGCTCCCAGATTTTTCACATAAGTGCTAGGGTCCCTTCTAGCGGTTCTCAGGCCGCGGGGCATAGCAGTGGTGCCCTATCTAGACGATATCTTGATTCAGGCAAATCTCACACGGACATTGGGCTGTCCTTCCTAAGGACTCATGGTTGGAAAGTGAATATAGAAAAGAGTTCACTTGTTCCACAAACAAGAGTTCCATTCTTGGGAACTCTGATAGACTCGGTAGACATGAAAATATTTCTGACGGAAGTCAGAAAATCAAAGATTCTAAATACTTGCCGAGCTCTTCAGTCCATTCCTCGGCCATCAGTGGCTCAGTGTATGGAGGTCATTGGATTAATGGTAGCAGCAATGGACATCGTCAAGTTTGCTCGCTTTCATCTCAGACCACTGCAGCTGTGCATGCTCAGACAGTGGAATGGGGATTATGCAAATTTATCTCCTCAGATAAATCTGGATCAAGAGACCAGAGACTCTCTTCTTTGGTGGTTGTCACAGGATCATCTGTCCCAGTGAATGTGCTTCCACAGGCCATCATGGGTTATAGTGACAACGGACTGTAGCATATATCAATCATCAGGGGGGAACAAGGAGTTCTCTTGCAATAATAGAGGTATCAAAGATAATCCGATGCCATCTATCAGCAATCTATATCCCAGGAGTAGAGAACTGGGAAGCAGATTTTCTAAGTCGTCAGACTTTTCATCCGGGGGAGTGGGAACTCCATCTGGAGGTGTTTGCATCATTGACTCAACAATGGGGCACACCGGAATTGGATCTAATGGCATCTCGACAGAATGCCAAACTTCTACGTTACGGGTCCAGGTCAAGGGATCCTCGGGATGTACTGATAGATGCTCTAGCAGTACCTTGGTCGTTCAACCTGGCTTATGTGTTTCCTCCTTTTCCTCTCCTACCCCGTGTGATTGCGAGAATCAAACAGGAGAGAGCTTCAGAAATTCTAATAGCGCCTGCGTGGCCACGCAGGACTTGGTATGCGGATCTAGTTCGTCTCTACCTCCGTGGAAACTATTGTTGAGGCAGGACCTTCTTATTCAAGGTCTGTTCAAACATCCAAATCTAACTTCTCTGCAGCGGACTGCCTGGAGATAGAACGATTGATTTTATCAAAGCGGGGATTCTCTGAGTCGGTCATTGATACTGATTCGGGCTTGCAAGCCAGTCACTAGAAAGATTTACCATAAGATATGGCGTAAATATCTTTATTGGTGCAAATCCAAGGGCTACTCAAGGAGTAAGATTAGGATTCCTAGGATTTTGTCCTTTCTCCAAGGAGGATTGGAGAAGGGGTTATCTACTAGTTCTTTAAAAAAAACAAATTTCTGCTTTGTCAGTTTTATTACACAAGCGTCTAGCGGATGTCCCAGACGTTCAGTCTTTCTCCTACATTGGTGTATCCGGTCCACGGCTTCATCCTTACTTGTGGGATATTCTCATTCCCTACAGGAAGTGGTAAAGAGAGCACACAGCAAAGCTGTCCATATAGCTCCCCCTCTGGCTCCGCCCCCCAGTCATTCTCTTTGCCGCTCTGAACAAGTAGCATCTCCACGGGGTTGGTAAAGAGTAGGTGGTGTTAGTTGTAGTTTTTATTTCTTCTATCAAGAGTTTGTTATTTTAAAATAGTGCCGGTTTGTACTATTTACTCTACAACAGAAAGTGATGAAGATTTCTGTTAAAAGAGGAGTATGATTTTAGCACCAGTAACTAAAATCCATTGCTGTTCCCACGCAGGACTGTTGAAACCAGAGAACTTCAGTTGGGGGGAACAGTTTGCAGGCTTATCTGCTTCAGGTATGATCAGTCATTTTTCTAACAAGACCAAGTAATGCTAGAAGACTGTCAGTTATCCCTTCTGGGATAGGTAAGCCATTTTCTTAGACTCAGTAACAGAATTAAGGCTTATAACTAGGGCTCTATGCTGGTTGACACTACTGTGGGCTAAGTCGATTACTTTTTATCATGTTTATATGACATTTTAAGTGTTTTTCAGACTTGAAACACTTTTGAGGAATTTTATTTATGCCTGGCAGTTGTTTAGACACCTAGTCTTGTCAGAAAGGCCCCTTCACTCTGGAATGCAGAGGAAGGAGGCCTCATTTTCGCGCCTCAGTTGCGCAGTTGCTTTTCACTAGGCAGTTCATGCAGCTTCACGTGGAGTATCCAGAGGCTTGGAAAAGGACTTCAGAGAGGCTTATTACTTATTTGAATAACCCCTAAGGAAGGTAAACGCCGCAGCAGAGACTGTGGCATGGGACTGTAGTGTCTTTAACCTGTTAATTACTGTTATTAGCTACGGTTTGGGCATTTAAGGGTTAAATTGTCTAAAAATTGGTGTGCAATACTTTCAAAGCATTAAGACACTCTGATGAAAATTTCATAAAGATTGGATATTTCTTTGATGGTTTTCTGTCGT
Source organism: Bombina bombina (assembly GCF_027579735.1). NCBI lineage: Eukaryota > Metazoa > Chordata > Amphibia > Anura > Bombinatoridae > Bombina > Bombina bombina. The sequence goes on from NC_069506.1 coordinate 320,781,316, forward strand.
TTCAGTAATAAAGTGTACACTTCTATTATTTAAAGAGACAGTAACGGTTTTGTATAAAATAATTTTTATTGCATTAAAACTCTGCCTAAGTCTAACATGTCTGTGCCTTCAGATAGCCTATGTTCTGTGTGCATGAATGCCAAGGTGGTTCCCCCATTAAATGTATGTGTAAAGTGCGCAATAGCGTCCAAACAGATAAAGGACAGTACTGTCACTTTTTAAAATGTTGCCCAAGATGATTCTTTAAATGAAGGTAGTGGGGATAATTCATCATCCTCTCCTTCTGTGTTAACGCCAGCTTTGCCCGCGCAAGCGATACTTAGTACATCTGACGCGCCTATGGCTGTTACTATGCAGCAATTAGCGGCAGTAATGAATAATTCTTTAGAAGCCTTTTTATCCAAACTGCCAGTTTTCCCTAGAAAGCGTGATTGCTCAGTTTTAAATACAGAGGATGAGCAAGCAGACGCAGGGGATAATTCATCTGTGGTACCCTCACATCAATCTGAGTTGAGACTGATACCATTGCATTTAAATTTAAACTAGAACACCTCTGCGCCCTACTTAAGGAGGTGCTAGCTACACTCGATGATTGTGATCCTTTGTTGATTGCAGAAAAATTGTGCAAAATGGACAAATTTTTAGAAGTCCCAGTGCACTCTGATGCGTTTCCGATACCCAAGAGGGTGGTGGATATAGTGACTAAGGAGTGGGAGAAGCCAGGTGTACCATTTGTTCCCCCTCCTATATTTAAGAAAATGTTCCCCAATGTTGACCCCAGAAGGGACGCATGGCAGACGGTTCCTAAGGTAGAGGGGGCAGTTTCAACATTAGCTAGCGCACAACTATACCAATAGAGGACAGTTGCGCTTTCAAAGATCCTATGGATAAAAAACTAGAAGGGTTACTTAAGAAAATTTTTGTTCAGCAAGGTTTCCTTCTGCAACCAATTTCGTGCATTATTCCTGTCACCACGGCGGCTTCTTTTTGGTTCGATGAACTAGAAAATTCGCTCCAGAAGGAGACTCCTTATGAGGAGGTCATGGACAGAATTTGGCTAATTCCTTTATTTCTCCAACATTGGTGTGTCCGGTCCACGGCGTCATCCTTACTTGTGGGATATCTCTTCCCCAACAGGAAATGGCAAAGAGTCCCAGCAAAGCTGGCCATATAGTCCCTCCTAGGCTCCACCCACCCCAGTCATTCTCTTTGCCGTTGCACAGGCAACATCTCCACGGAGATGGTTAAGAGTTTTTTGGTGTTTAAATGTAGTTTTTATTCTTCTATCAAGTGTTTGTTATTTTAAAATAGTGCTGGTATGTACTATTTACTCTGAAACAGAAAAGGATGAAGATCTCTGTTTGTGAGAGGAAGATGATTTTAGCAGACGGTAACTAAAATCGATTGCTGTTTCCACATAGGACTGTTGAGATGAAGTAACTTCAGTTGGGGGAAGCAGTTAGCAGACTTTTCTGCTTAAGGTATGACTAGCCATATTTCTAACAAGACGATGTAATGCTGGAAGGCTGTCATTTCCCCCCATGGGGACCGGTAAGCCATTTTCTTAGTCAAACAAACAGAATAAAGGGCTTATTATGGGCTAAAAAACTGGTAGACATTTTTTTGGGCTAAATCGATTGCTTTATTTGGGCATTTTATTCATATTTATGCTGACAATTTGCATTTATAAACTTGGGGAACGTTTATTAAACGGTAGGCACTGTGTTAGACACCTTTTCCAGTCAGGGGGCCTTCCTAGTTGTAGACTGAGCCTCATTTTCGCGCCATTACTGCGCAGTTGTTTTTTGAGAGCAGGGCATGCAGATGCATGTGTGAGGATCTAAAAATTGCTGGAAAAGCTTCTAGAAGGCGTCAATTGGTATTGTATTCCCCTCTGGGCTCGGTTGGGTCTCAGCAAAGACTATAGCTGGGACTGTATAGGGGTTAAATTTATAAACGGCTCCGGTTCCGTTATTTTAAGGGTTAAAGCTCTGAAATTTGGTGTGCAATACTATTAATGCTTTAAGACACTGTGGTGAAAGTTTGGTAATTTTTGAACAATTCCTTCATACTTTTTCACATATTCAGTAATAAAGTGTTTTCTGTTTAAAATTTAAAGAGACAGTAACTGTTTTGTTTTAAAACGTTTTTTGTGCTTTGTTGACAAGTTTAAGCCTGTTTAACATGTCTGTACCTTCAGATAAGCTATGTTCTATATGTATGAAAGCCAATGTGTCTCCCCATTTAAATTTATGTGATAATTGTGCCATATCATCCAAACAAAGTAAGGACAGTACTGCCACAGATAATGAAATTGCCCAAGATGATTCCTCAGATGAGGGGAGTAAACATGATACTACATCATCTCCTACTGTGTCTACACCAGTTTTGCCCACGCAGGAGGCCCCTAGTACATCTAGTGTGCCAATGCTTATTACCATGCAACAATTAACGGCTGTAATGGATAACTCCATAGCAAATATTTTATCCAAAATGCCTACTTATCAGAGAAAGCGCGATTGCTCTGTTTTAAACACTGAAGAGCAGGAGGGCGCTGATGATAATTGTTCTGTCATACCCTCACACCAATCTGAAGGGGCCATGAGGGAGGTTTTGTCAGATGGAGAAATTTCAGATTCAGGAAAACTTTCTCAACAAGCTGAACCTGATGTTGTGACATTTAAATTTAAATTTAGAACATCTCCGCGCACTGCTTAAGGAGGTGTTATCTACTCTGGATGATTGTGACAACTTGGTAATTCCAGAGAAATTATGCAAGATGGACAAGTTCCTAGAGGTTCCGGTGCACCCCGACGCTTTTCCTATACCCAAGCGGGTGGCGGACATAGTAAATAAGGAGTGGGAAAAGCCCGGCATACCTTTTGTTCCCCCCCTATATTTAAGAAATTATTTCCTATGGTCGACCCCAGAAAGGACTTATGGCAGACAGTCCCTAAGGTCGAGGGGGCAGTTTCTACTCTAAACAAACGCACTACTATTCCTATCGAAGATAGTTGTGCTTTCAAAGATCCTATGGATAAAAAATTGGAAGGTTTGCTTAAAAAGATTTTTGTACAGCAAGGTTACCTTCTACAACCAATTTCGTGCATTGTTCCTGTCACTACAGCAGCGTGGTTCTGGTTCGAGGAACTAGAAAACTCGCTTAGTAGAGTCTCCATATGAGGAGGTTATGGACAGAGTTCACGCACTTAAATTGGCTAACTTTTATTTTAGATGCCGCTTTGCAATTAGCTAGATTAGCGGTGAAAAATTCAGGGTTTGCTATCGTGGCGCGCAGAGCGCTTTGGCTAAAGTCTTGGTCAGCGGATGTGTCATCCAAGACAAAATTGCTTAACATCCCTTTCAAAGGTAAAACTCTATTTGGACCAGAATTGAAAGAGATTATTTCAGACATCACTGGGGGAAAGGGCCACGCCCTTCCACAAGATAGGTCTTTCAAGGCTAAAAATAAGTCTAATTTTCGTTCCTTTCGCAATTTCAGGAGCGGACCGGCCTCTAATTCTGCATCCTCTAAGCAAGAGGGTAATGCCTCACAACCTAAACCAGCCTGGAAACCGATGCAAGGCTGGAACAAGGGTAAGCAGGCCAAGAAGCCTGCCGCTGCTAACAAAACAGCATGAAGGAGTACCCCCGATCCGGGACCGGATCTAGTGGGGGGCAAACTCTCTCTCTTTGCTCAGGCTTGGGCAAGAGATGTTCAGGATCCCTGGGCGCTAGAAATAGTTTCTCAAGGTTATCTCCTGGAATTCAAGGAACTACCCCCAAGGGGAAGGTTCCACATGTCTCACTTATCCTCAAACCAAATAAAGAGACAGGCATTCTTACATTGTGTATGTAACGGTACCAACCGGATACCAAGGGTTAACACCAGGGAACAATGTCCTGCATAGGGAATCAGCAGTTCACAACCCAGCCAGTTTTCAGGTTTAAACAGAATGACTTTTATTAAGGCTCATATGCCCAGTATTTATGCAGGTCTGACCCCCCCAGAAGGGGGGTTGAAAGAATGTTGTACATTGAATGGAGGGAACACGCCCTTTTACATGATACAATAGAATACCTTGCTCAAGCTGATAACAATTTAAACACAGACACACACTTGTCTTTCCTTATCATCTAGGGTCTGCTCTGAGGTTGATTAAACAATGGACTGTGTATCAATAACATTAATGACAGTGCACAATAGCTGAACACAGTTAACTCTTTCAGTGCTGACAGAAGGGTCTGTCACATCTACATAGCACAATATACAGCCTATAGACAACCTTTCTTATGTTATAGTCCAGAAGTGGCTAGGTTTGCCACAATGCTCCCCCAGAACCAAGCCGGCATACACAGTCTGATCCCAACGGATCGGCTTGGGGATGTCCGGGGCAACAACTTTCGGCTCAAGTAGGCTACGGGGGTTCTCCGCCATCTGCTCCAACTTGGCTCAGTACTGCCCCCACCCCAAACATGGAAGCGTCTCTTCCCGGAGGGACTGGGCTTGGGTAGTCACAGGGTTAACATCAGCGGGATCCATGGGAGCATAGGCAGAAACAAGGGGGGCCAAGTCATTTCCAAGGAGAACATCAGCAGGTAAGTCCTTCTTGACCCCCACATTCACAAGTCTAGCGCCCACTCCCCAATCCAAATGTACCCTGGCAACAGGTAGGCGGAACACAGTGCCCCCTGCTACCCTCACAGCCACAGTGTCTCCAGTGTGCTGTTTCTCAGGCACCAAGTTCTCTTGAAGCAAGGTCATGGTAGCACCAGTATCCCGTAGACAACTGACCTCCTTCCCATTCACTTTAACCCGTTGCCGGTTATTCCGGTGGGCAGCTTGCACGGGGTCTGCTTCATGTAGGCTGCCCCAGCATTCTGGCGCCTCTACGTAGCGGGCCACAGGCTGAGGATTATGTGGGATTCCGCCAGCGGGTCTTCTCCAGGACTGTGCTTGATTCGCTGCGTTTAGGGGACACTCTGGTCTTTTGTGCCCTAGTTGCTTACATCCAAAGCACCGAATAGGTTGTGAGTAGCCCCGCGAATTGAACCGGGCTCTCTGAGGGTAGTTCGTGGCCGGAGGCCGTGTGGTATAGCGGTGCGCCGGGGGTTGGTAACTGGCAGCTGCTGGGGTGACTGGGGGTCTGTACTCCACTCTAGCAGTGGGCAATCGGTATACTGCTCCCCCTGCCCCTCGTACTGCAACGGATCCACCAGTGGGTGCTGTATCCGGCACCAAATGGGGAGCTATCAGGGTTAAAGTAGCTCCCGAATCCCGAAGTCCCTGGACCGACATCACCTCATGCAGAATTCCCAGGGGTTCCTCGGCTTGGGTGCTCAACACCTCATGAGCGGCTGGCTCCGTTTGGTAATGGTGAGCAGCCGCCCTTGGGGCCAGGTTCTGTCTGACCTGGTTCCAAGCTTGTCTGCTCCGATTTTGGGTGCACTCACGTGCCATATGTCCCCACTGCTTGCAGGTGTGGCATTGTATATTAGCCCGTCCGTTGTTAGGCTGTAGTCCATGGTGCCTCCTGGCATCAAAATGCTGGTCTGCTAATCTGGCTGCTTCGGTTAAGGTGAGGGGTTTTCGATCTCTCACCCATTCTTGGGCTTCTGGGGACAAGCCGTTAAAGAATTGCTCCAACAGCATCAGTTGTCGCAATTCTTCCATGGTGGTAGCTTGGCTGGCCTGTATCCACCCCTGAGATGCTTGATCCAGCTTGTGGGCCCACTCTGCATGGGAATCTCTTTCTGGCTTGCGCAGGCCTCTAAACTTGCGCCGGTATGCCTCTGAGGTAATGGCATATCTTTCCAAGATCGCTCTCTTCACTTTAGCGTAATCCTTGCTGTCCTCCCTGGGTACAGCGCGATACGCTTCCGCTGCCCTACCGGCTAGCTTGCCTGCTAGCACCGGCACCCATACGGACTGCTCCAAATCATGTAACTCGCACAGTCTCTCAAAATCCTGTAAATACCCATCAATCTCATCCTTCTCCTCACAAAACATTTTAAATGCATGGTATGGGATTTTGGGTCTTACTGGGTTGCTGAGTGCGTCCAGAATGGATTCTGCTCGGGAGGATGCATTCCGCGGACTGTGTGCCATCACGTACTCCTGCACATCTGCCATTACCACGGATAGCATATCCCGTGGTACAGGTTGGGGTAAAAATTCCAGCCTGGTCCTCATTTCCCTCTGGTATAGGGTCTCCTCCATGGCTGCTGGAGGCGTAGCGCTGCGAGCTCTGTCTCCCTCCATCAGCTCAGCAATTAATATAGCCTTGGGTTTGCTGCTGCCTATCTTTCCCCTGGCTTCTAGCAGTTCCTTTTACGTTTGTCTCTTTAGCTTAGAATAATCCATCTCCATTCACTTCGGTCCCTGGTACTCCTTCCATCTTAGTCAGTATTGTAGTAATCCCCCTCTTCCTTAGGTTACTGGCTTGTGTAGTTGCTCTTCTGGGCGATAAGGTTCATTCCGTCGCTTGCCACCAATTGTAACGGTACCAACCGGATACCAAGGGTTAACACCAGGGAACAATGTCCTGCATAGGGAATCAGCAGTTCACAACCCAGCCAGTTTTCAGGTTTAAACAGAATGACTTTTATTAAGGCTCATATGCCCAGTATTTATGCAGGTCTGACCCCCCCAGAAGGGGGGTTGAAAGAATGTTGTACATTGAATGGAGGGAACACGCCCTTTTACATGATACAATAGAATACCTTGCTCAAGCTGATAACAATTTAAACACAGACACACACTTGTCTTTCCTTATCATCTAGGGTCTGCTCTGAGGTTGATTAAACAATGGACTGTGTATCAATAACATTAATGACAGTGCACAATAGCTGAACACAGTTAACTCTTTCAGTGCTGACAGAAGGGTCTGTCACATCTACATAGCACAATATACAGCCTATAGACAACCTTTCTTATGTTATAGTCCAGAAGTGGCTAGGTTTGCCACAGTGTAGAAGACCTGTTAAAGATGGGAGTGATACACCCAGTTCCAATAAAGGAACAAGGAATGGGATTTTATTCCAATCTGTTCGTAGTTCCCAAAAAAGAGGGAACTTTCAGACCAATTTTGGATTTGAAGATCCTAAACAAATTTCTCAGGGTACCATCGTTAAAGATGGAAACCATTCGAACGATTCTACCCACTATCCAGGAAAGTCAATTTATGACTACCGTGGATCTAAAGGATGCGTACCTACATATTCCTATCCACAAAGAACATCATCAGTTCCTAAGGTTCGCTTTTCTGGACAAGCATTACCAGTTTGTGGCCCTCCCATTCGGGTTAGCCACTGCTCCAAGAATTTTCACAAAGGTACTAGGGTCCCTTCTAGCGGTTCTAAGACAGAGGGGCATTGCAGTAGTACCTTACTTGGACGACATTCTAATACAAGCGTCGTCCCTGTCAAAAGCAAAGGCTCATACAGACATCGTTCTGGCCTTTCTCAGATCACACGGATGGAAGGTGAACATAGAAAAAAGTTCTCTGTCTCCGTCGACAAGAGTTCCCTTCTTGGGAACAATAATAGATTCCTTAGAAATGAGGATTTTTCTGACAGAGGTCAGAAAGTCAAAACTTCTAAGCTCTTGTCAGGTTCTTCATTCTGTTCCTCGTCCTTCCAAAGCTCAGGGTCTATGGTCTCGGGAAGAGTCTCTTCTCCCGATAAACATTCTGGAACTGAGAGCGGTATTCAATGCTCTCAGGGCTTGGCCTCAACTAGCAAAGGCCAGATTCATAAGGTTCCAATCAGACATGACGACCGTTGCGTATATCAATCATCAGGGGGGAACAAGGAGTTCCCTGGCGATGAAAGAAGTGACCAAAATAATTCAATGGGCGGAGGATCACTCCTTCCACCTGTCTGCGATCCACATCCCAGGTGTGGAAAACTGGGAGGCGGATTTTCTGAGTCGTCAGACATTCCATCCGGGGGAGTGGGAACTCCATCCGGAGATCTTTGCCCAAATAACTCAATTATGGGGCATTCCAGACATGGATCTGATGGCGTCTCGTCAGAACTTCAAGGTTCCTTGCTACGGGTCCAGATCCAGGGATCCCAAGGCAACTCTAGTAGATGCACTAGTAGCACCTTGGACCTTCAACCTAGCTTATGTATTTCCACCGTTTCCTCTCATTCCCAGGCTGGTAGCCAGGATCAATCAGGAGAGGGCCTCGGTGATCTTGATAGCTCCTGCGTGGCCACGCAGGACTTGGTATGCAGACCTGGTGAATGTCATCGGTTCCACCATGGAAGCTACCTTTGAGACAGAACCTTCTTGTTCAGGGTCCATTCGAACATCCAAATCTGGTCTCCCTCCAGCTAACGGCTTGGAGATTGAACGCTTGATTCTATCGAAGCGTGGGTTTTCAGATTCTGTGATAGATACTCTGGTTCAGGCCAGAAAACCGGTAACTAGAAAGATTTACCATAAAATATGGAAAAAAATATATCTGTTGGTGTGAATCCAAAGGATTCCCATGGGATAAGATAAAAATTCCTAAGATTCTCTCCTTTCTACAAGGTGGTTTGGAGAAAGGATTATCTGCAAGTTCTCTAAAGGGACAGATCTCTGCTTTATCTGTCTTACTACACAAAAGACTGGCAGCTGTGCCAGATGTTCAAGCATTTGTTCAGGCTCTGGTTAGGATCAAGCCTGTTTACAGACCTTTGACTCCCCCCTGGAGTTCTTTCAGTTCTTCAAGGGGTTCCGTTTGAACCTTTACATTCCATAGATATTAAGTTACTATCTTGGAAAGTTTTGTTTTTGGTTGCTATTTCTTCTGCTAGAAGAGTTTCAGAGTTATCTGCTCTGCAGTGTTCTCCGCCCTATCTGGTGTTCCATGCAGATAAGGTGGTTTTGCGTACTAAGCCTGGTTTTCTTCCGAAGGTTGTTTCTAACAAGAATATTAACCAGGAGATAGTTGTACCTTCTTTATGTCCGAATCCAGTTTCAAAGAAGGAACGTTTGTTACACAATTTGGACGTAGTCCGTGCTCTAAAATTCTATTTAGAGGCTACAAAAGATTTCAGACAAACATCTTCTTTGTTTGTTGTCTATTCTGGTAAAAGGAGAGGTCAAAAAGCGACTTCTACCTCTCTTTCTTTTTGGCTTAAAAGCATCATCCGATTGGCTTATGAGACTGCCGGACGGCAGCCTCCTGAAAGAATCACAGCTCACTCCACTAGGGCTGTGGCTTCCACATGGGCCTTCAAGAACGAGGCTTCTGTTCACCAGATATGTAAGGCAGCGACTTGGTCTTCACTGCACACCTTTGCCAAATTTTACAAATTTGATACTTTTGCTTCTTCGGAGGCTATTTTTGGGAGAAAGGTTTTGCAAGCTGTGGTGCCTTCCGTTTAGGTAACCTGATTTGCTCCCTCCCTTCATCCGTGTCCTAAAGCTTTGGTATTGGTTCCCACAAGTAAGGATGACGCCGTGGACCGGACACACCAATGTTGGAGAAAACAGAATTTATGCTTACCTGATAAATTACTTTCTCCAACGGTGTGTCCGGTCCACGGCCCGCCCTGGTTTTTTAATCAGGTCTGATGAATTATTTTCTCTAACTACAGTCACCACGGTACCATATGGTTTCTCCTATATCTATTTCCTCCTGTCCGTCGGTCGAATGACTGGGGTGGGCGGAGCCTAGGAGGGACTATATGGCCAGCTTTGCTGGGACTCTTTGCCATTTCCTGTTGGGGAAGAGAATATCCCACAAGTAAGGATGACGCCGTGGACCGGACACACTGTTGGAGAAAGTAATTTATCAGGTAAGCATAAATTCTGTTTTTGATTTACAAAGCTTATTTGGAGACGGGACAGTCTCCGCCTCAGAGAATTACAGCTCATTCTACTAGATCAGTTGCCGCCACTTGGGCTTTCAAGAATGAAGCTTTTTTTTTTTTTTTTTATTTAATTTCTCAGCGGATTTTGCTGTTATTTTATCCCTCCCTCTCTAGTGACTCGTGGATTTCCACATCTTGGTTATTATATCCCACACGTCACTAGCTCATGGACTCTTTCCACTTACATGAAAGAAAACATAATTTATGTAAGAACTTACCTGATAAATTAATTTCTTTCATAGTGGCAAGAGTCCATGATACCCACCCTATTTTTTGTGGTTATTTTTTGTATAAATCACTTTTTTTTCCATTTTCTATTTTTGTATGCTTTTTACTCCTCCTTTTACACCTCACTTTTGGCTACACGTTAAACTGAGGTATGAGTGATGTGGGAGGTGTATTTATAGGGATTTTGAGGTTTGGGAAACTGCCCCCTCCTGGTAGGAATGTATATCCCATACGTCACTAGCTCATGGACTCTTGCCACTATAAAAGAAATTAATTTATCAGGTAAGTTCTTAGATAAATTAAGTTATTTGTGTTGCACTTTTACAGTAATAAATCAGGCGCCATTAAAAATAGCCAAATGCCACTGCCTGTGGTCAGCATTCATTTCTATACGTCATGCCGAATACGAACGTTTGCTCATGCCTAATATTTAGCAGGCCATTGTGCTTGACTAGTCACCTTCCCCCTCTCCTTTGTTCTGTTCATTCTGTGGTCTCATGGACTTTACTGCTTGAAATAGAATCCCACAAAGAAGAAAGTAAAAAGATTGGGCTTTTCCCATTATTTTTTCTTTATCTTCCAGTCCTTAAGATATGCTATTGAGTTTCCGAGAACCATTTAGCACTAAATGAACATAGCACATGTGCATTTGACAGTATGAATTGTTTCATTTTTTTTTCTTCCCCCAGGCACAAGAATTAAGAAGCTGAACACTTCAGACATTGATGAGATGGAGAAAATTTGGAACTGATGTGAATAGTTGGTAAAGATGAACCAACAATAATAATTCTTCTTTTCTTTCGTTTTTGTAAAATAATTTGTTAATGTTTAAAAATTAATATTAAAAGGAGCACTTTGTTAAAGTACCATGTATTCATGAAATAAATCCAAGTTGAAAATTTAGATCCAATTCTCAAAATCTGTCATAAACCTAAAATCTGTTCAGTCGAATTTTAGCACAATGCAAACTAATCATTTGTCTCATTTTTACTTGAGATGACATTTCATTGTGAGTTTGCTTATCTTGCCTTTAAATTTGTGTTCCCAGCACTTTTTTTTTGTTAGTATGCTTTTGTGTGTGAGCAAAGCACACATTTTGTTCTTCACCAGCTTGATACATCAGCTTTGTATTTTTGTTTTCTCACCTCACTAGGCACAAAAAATTATCTGTTAATTTACACTTTTTGTGTATGTTTGGTTGGTTTTTGTTTAGTTTTTTTTAAAGTGAGCAAATAGTCTTTATTTTATTTAGATATAAAATTGTGCTATTGGATGAATATAGTAAACTCTTGCCAAAGGTGACTAGAGTACATTTTACACAACAAATTAATATTTTGGAATTAAATAAAAACAAAACATGGCAGTATATAAAACCTTTAGTCTTGCGCAGATACTGCTTTGTTCATTTAAAGGGGCTATAAACTATATTTCTCCAACATAGGTGTGTCCGGTCCACGGCGTCATCCTTACTTGTGGGATATTCTCCTCCCCAACAGGAAATGGCAAAGAGCCCAGCAAAGCTGGTCACATGATCCCTCCTAGGCTCCGCCTACCCCAGTCATTCTCTTTGCCGTTGTACAGGCAACATCTCCACGGAGATGGCTTAGAGTTTTTTAGTGTTTAACTGTAGTTTTTATTATTCAATCAAGAGTTTGTTATTTTAAAATAGTGCTGGTATGTACTATTTACTCAGAAACAGAAAAGAGATGAAGATTTCTGTTTGTATGAGGAAAATGATTTTAGCACCGTAACTAAAATCCATGGCTGTTCCACACAGGACTGTTGAGAGCAATTAACTTCAGTTGGGGGAACAGTGTGCAGTCTCTTACTGCTTGAGGTATGACACATTCTAACAAGACGATGTAATGCTGGAAGCTGTCATTTTCCCTATGGGATCCGGTAAGCCATGTTTATTAAGATAGTAAATAAGGGCTTCACAAGGGCTTATTAAGACTGTAGACTTTTTCTGGGCTAAATCGATTCATTATTAACACATATTTAGCCTTGAGGAATCATTTATTCTGGGTATTTTGATATGATTATATCGGCAGGCTTAGGGGCTTTCCCTGATCATAGTCAGAGCCTCATTTTCGCGCCGGTATGGCGCACTTGTTTTTGAGGGGATCCCTGAAAGCTCAGGGTCTTTGGTCTCGGGTAGAATCTCTTCTACCGATAAATATTCTGGAACTGAGAGCGATATTCAATGCTCTCAAAGCTTGGCCTCAGCTAGCGAGGGCCAAGTTCATACATCAACCATCAGGGGGGAACAAGGAGTTCCCTAGCGATGGAAGAAGTGACCAAAATCATTCTATGGGCGGAGTCTCACTCCTGCCACCTGTCTGCTATCCACATCCCAGGAGTGGAAAATTGGGAAGCGGATTTTCTGAGTCGTCAGACATTGCATCCGGGGGAGTGGGAACTCCATCCGGAAATCTTTGCCCAAGTCACTCAACCGTGGGGCATTCCAGACATGGATCTGATGGCCTCTCGTCAGAACTTCAGAGTTCCTTTCTACGGGTACAGATCCAGGGATCCCAAGGCGGCTCTAGTGGATGCACTAGTAGCACCTTGGACCTTCAAACTAGCTTATGTGTTCCCGCCGTTTCCTCTCATCCCCAGGCTGGTAGCCAGGATCAATCAGGAGAGGGCGTCGGTGATTTTGATAGCTCCTGCGTGGCCACGCAGGACTTGGTATGCAGATCTGGTGAATATGTCATCGGCTCCACCATGGAAGCTACCTTTGACACGAGACCTTCTTGTTCTAGGTCCGTTCGACCCACTCCAGCTGACTGCTTGGAGATTGAACGCTTGATCTTATCAAAGCGAGGGTTCTCAGATTCTGTTATTAATACTCTTGTTCAGGCCTGAAAGCCTGTAACCAGAAAAATTACCACATAATTTGGTATATCTGTTGGTGTGAATCTGCAGGATTCCCTTGGGACAAGGTTAAGATTCCTAAGAGTCTATCCTTCCTTCGAGAAGGATTGGAAAAAGGATTATCTGCAAGTTCCTTGATGGGACAGATTTCTGCATTGTCTGTGTTACTTCACAAAAAGCTGGCAGCGGTGCCAGATGTTCTAGCCTTTGTTCAGGCTCTGGTTAGCATCAAGCCTGTTTACAAAATTTTTGACTCCTCCTTGGAGTCTCAACCTAGTTCTTTCAGTTCTTTAGGGGGTTCCGTTTGAACCCTTACATTCCGTTGATATTAAGTTATTATCTTGGAAAGTTTTGTTTTTGGTTGCAATTTCTTCTGCTAGAAGAGTTTCAGAATTATCTGCTCTGCAGTGTTCTTCTCCTTATCTGGTGTTCCATGCAGATAAGGTGGTTTTGCGTACTAAACCTGGGTTTCTTCCAAAAGTTGTTTCTAACAAAAACATTAACCAGGAGATAGTTGTGCCTTCTTTGTGTCCTAATCCAGTTTCAAAGAAGGAACGTTTGTTGCACAACTTGGATGTAGTTCGTGCTCTCAAATTTTACTTAGCAGCTACTAAGGATTTCAGACAAACTTTGTCTTTGTTTGTTGTTTATTCTGGTAAACGGAGAGGTCAAAAAGCAACTTCTACCTCTCTCTCCTTCTGGATTAAAAGCATTATCCGATTGGATTATGAGACTGCCGGACGGCAGCCTCCTGAAAGAATCACAGCTCACTCCGCTAGGGCTGTGGCTTCCACATGGGCCTTCAAGAACGAGGCTTCTGTTGATCAGATATGTAAGGCAGCGACTTGGTCTTCACTGCACACTTTTTCTAAATTTTACAAATTTGATACTTTTGCTTCTTCTGAGGCTATTTTTGGGAGAAAGGTTTTGCAAGCCGTGGTGCCTTCCATTTAGGTGACCTGATTTGCTCCCTCCCTTCATCCGTGTCCTAAAGCTTTGGTATTGGTTCCCACAAGTAAGGATGACGCCGTGGACCGGACACACCTATGTTGGAGAAAACAGAATTTATGTTTACCTGATAAATTACTTTCTCCAACGGTGTGTCCGGTCCACGGCCCGCCCTGGTTTTTTTAATCAGGTCTGATAATTTATTTTCTTTAACTACAGTCACCACGGTAACATATGGTTTCTCCTATGCAATATTCCTCCTTAACGTCGGTCGAATGACTGGGGTAGGCGGAGCCTAGGAGGGATCATGTGACCAGCTTTGCTGGGCTCTTTGCCATTTCCTGTTGGGGAGGAGAATATCCCACAAGTAAGGATGACGCCGTGGACCGGACACACCGTTGGAGAAAGTAATTTATCAGGTAAACATAAATTCTGTTTTCATGCAGCAGTTGCTACAAAACATAAAAAGCAGCACTGATTTTTTTGAGTCTGCTCTTTGTACTTGGCATACCTATCCACGTGTGGCGTGCCTTTGTGGTGCCAATTAAAATGTTACAATGCAGTTTGCTCTACAGTCCCAGCATACAGTTGACTTCCATGTGCCTTTCAATTTAATTGGTTTGAGAAGCTCAACTACCAAATGTAATGTAATAGAGGTATCCATCATGGTTGGTTACATATTTTTGGCTCTAAACTATGCCAGTCATGCAACCACATATTAGAATTTTTGCATATCTGTAAATGATGAATGTATAGAGCAATCTTTAGACACTACAATAATGCAGTGAGAAAGCTGAAATTATATTGTACGGCTATGGACCCATCCTGGTTACAGACATGGCTACAAGTTGAAAATAATTTGTCACGCTATTACAGCACATTCACACCTTACAAGTAGCCACCTAACCTGCATTAAAATACTTTATTCTTGTTATATATTGAATGCCCAGAAAGATATCTTCATTCCCTTTCCCTAAACACATCCCCTGTTGTCACAGAATGGCCATTATACTGCACAAATTGGCCACGTACTTTCAGAATTATAAAAACTGGCTTTTGTTGTTCTTCCATACCCCTTGCTCTTAGCCCTTCCCTTACAGTTCATTAAACATCCCCTTTTAACCTGCCCATAATTCATATTTTCATGCATTTTAGACTTCCAAACTGGCTTCCATACTTTCTGCTCAATCCTCCTTTCCTATACATTGTGCTTTCCTCTTTACATTGCAACAATCTATGCCCTCTATTCCAGTAAACCTTTATCTCCCCCTTCATAATATTCTTGACACCCACCTCGCTGACACTTTTGTACTTCCCCTTCACACTCGTTTGTTCCCTATTCAAACTTGTACCCATAATTCTCATCAACCAAAATTATTTGGGATTCTAGCTGGTGCTCTTCCCCTTTACGGTGGTTTAATCTTGACATCTGTGTCTCCTGTATTTTTGACACCTTCTCCATTTTCCCATATTATTGCAACCTTTTTCCACCACCCTTTTGTATCACCCCCTTCTAACCTTGCATTTCCTACCCATTCACTTTTCCATGCAATCTTATTTTCTACACTCCTTCATTCATCCTCACGCTCTCACACCCTTCAACCAGCAACACTGTTACACTATGCACTTCCTGCTTATAGAACTCATTCTTTCCACACATACTTTTAGCACTTGGCACCTCACTCTACTGATTTGTGCCGCCTCTTAACCAAGCAATATGATTGGTACTCCGCCTTCCTCTCCATCTTTAATTTTGTGCATTCCCCCTTTACTTTCCAATACATGAACAGCACCATCCACTGCTTTTCATACTGTATGCACAGCTCTAGTCTAATACTCATGCATTTAGCCACCTATATCCACGTTAATGCATTCTTGGTGTCCTTTTTTACCATCACCTCCTATTATCATTCTGTTGCCTCCCCCCTATATTCTACACGATCTTCCCACATTTTCTCAACATGCGTCTATTTTTCTTACATTATTCTAGACACTTTTTTTCTACTTCGAGCTCATCTTTCATTATCCCATAGTCTCTTGCTTACCCCATTCACTTTCCAGTTTTCTTTTTACACCCTTTATCATTCCACACTGACATCCCCCTCAAGTGTTTAATACTTTCAGCAAGCCTTGTGATGTTCCAGTACAATTCTTATTACTTTCTTCTGTTATGTGTGATCAGTCCACGGGTCATCATTACTTCTGGGATATAACTCCTCCCCAACAGGAAATGCAAGAGGATTCACCCAGCAGAGCTGCATATAGCTCCTCCCCTCTACGTCAGTCCCAGTCATTCTCTTGCACCCAACGACTAGATAGGATGTGTGAGAGGACTATGGTGATTATACTTAGTTTTTATGACTTCAATCAAAAGTTTGTTATTTTATAATAGCACCGGAGCGTGTTATTACTTCTCTGGCAGACTTTGAGGAAGAATCTACCAGAGTTTTTACTATGATTTTAACCGGAGTAGTTAAGATCATATTGCTGTTCTCGGCCATCTGAGGGAGGTAAAAGCTTCAGATCAGGGGACAGGGGCAGATGAATCTGCATTGAGGTATGTAGCAGTTTTTATTTTCTGAATGGAATTGATGAGAAAATCCTGCTATACCGTTATAATGACATGTATGTATACACTTCAGTATTCTGGGAATGGTACTTCACCGGAACTACTCTGTTAAAGGTCACTAATCTTTTTAATAAGTATTATATCATGTTAAACGTTTTTGCTGGAATGTAGAATCGTTTACATTGCTGAGGTACTGAGTAAATAAATGTTTGGGCTTTATTTTCCACTTGGCAGTAGTTTGCTTTGAATTGTGACAGTTTCGTTTCTCTTCACTGCTGTGTGTGAGAGGGAGGGGCCGTTTTTGGCGCTCTTTGCTACGCATCAACAATTTCCAGTCAGCTATTATTATTTTTCCTGCATGATCCGGTTCATCTCTGACAGATCTCAGGGGTCTTCAAACTTCTTGAAGGGAGGTACATTCTCTCAGCAGAGCTGTGAGAATTTTTTATATTGACTGTGGATAAAGACGTTACTCAATAATTTTTATGTCAAATTTAGTTATGTTATCTTACTAATGGGAACAAAACCTTTGCTAAAAGTTGTGTTGTTTTAAAGTTGATGCTATAACTGTTTCTCAGTTCATTATCTCAACTGTCATTTAATCGTTTAAGTACCTCTTTGAGGCACAGTACGTTTTTGCTAAAAAAGATTATAACCAGGTTGCAAGTTATTGCTAGTGTGTTAAACATGTCTGACTCAGAGGAAGATATCTGTGTCATTTGTTCCAATGCCAAGGTGGAGCCCAATAGAAATTTATGTACTAACTGTATTGATGCTACTTTAAATAAAAGTCAATCTGTACAATGTGAACAAATTTCACCAATCTGCGAGGGGAGAGTTATGCCGACTAACTCGCCTCACGCGGCAGTACCTGCATCTCCCGCCCGGGAGGTGCGTGATATTATGGCGCCTAGTACATCTGGGCGGCCATTACAGATAACATTACAAGATATGGCTACTGTTATGACTGAAGTTTTGTCTAAATTACCAGAACTAAGAGGCAAGCGTGATCACTCTGGGGTGAGAACAGAGTGCGCTGACAATACTAGGGCCATGTCTGATACTGCGTCACAGCTTGCAGAGCATGAGGACGGAGAGCTTCATTCTGTGGGTGACGGTTCTGATCCAAACAGATTGGATTCAGATATTTCAAATTTTAAATTTAAATTGGAGAACCTCCGTGTATTACTAGGGGAGGTCTTAGCAGCTCTCAATGATTGTAACACCGTTGCAATACCAGAGAAACTATGTAGGTTGGATAAATACTTTGCGGTACCGGCGAGTACTGACGTTTTTCCTATACCTAAGAGATTAACTGAAATTGTTACTAAGGAGTGGGATAGACCCGGTGTGCCGTTCTCACCCCCTCCAATATTTAGAAAGATGTTTCCAATAGACGCCACCACTCGGGACTTATGGCAAACGGTCCCTAAGGTGGAGGGAGCAGTTTCTACTCTAGCTAAGCGTACCACTATCCCGGTGGAGGATAGCTGTGCCTTTTCAGATCCAATGGATAAAAAATTAGAGGGTTACCTTAAGAAAATGTTTGTTCAACAAGGTTTTATTTTGCAACCCCTTGCATGTATCGCGCCGATTACGGCTGCGGCAGCATTTTGGATTGAGTCTCTGGAAGAGAACCTTAGTTCATCTACGCTAGACGACATTATGGACAGGCTTAGAGTCCTTAAACTAGCTAATTCATTCATTTCGGAGGCCGTAGTACATTTAACCAAACTTACGGCTAAGAACTCAGGATTCGCCATACAGGCACGTAGGGCACTGTGGCTAAAATCCTGGTCAGCTGATGTTACTTCTAAGTCCAAATTACTTAATATACCTTTCAAGGGGCAGTCCTTATTTGGGCCCGGTTTGAAAGAAATTATCGCTGACATTACAGGAGGTAAGGGCCACGCCCTACCTCAAGACAAAGCCAAAGCTAAGGCTAGACAGTCTAATTTTCGTCCCTTTCGGAATTTCAAAACAGGAGCAGCATCAACCTCCACTGCACCAAAACAGGAAGGAGCTGTTGCTCGTTACAGGCAAGGCTGGAAGCCCAACCAGTCCTGGAACAAGGGCAAACAGGCCAGGAAACCTGCTGCTGCCCCAAAGACAGCATGAACCGAGAGCCCCCGATCCGGGACCGGATCTAGTGGGGGGCAGACTTTCTCTCTTCGCCCAGGCCTGGGCAAGAGATGTTCAGGATCCCTGGGCGCTAGAGATCATATCTCAGGGATACCTTCTAGACTTCAAATTATCTCCCCCAAGAGGGAGATTTCATCTGTCAAGATTGTCAACAAACCAGATAAAGAAAGAAGCGTTTCTACGCTGTGTACAAGATCTGTTATTAATGGGAGTGATCCATCCGGTTCCGCGGTCGGAACAAGGACAAGGGTTCTACTCAAACCTGTTTGTGGTCCCCAAAAAAGAGGGAACTTTCAGACCAATCTTAGATTTAAAGATTCTAAACAAATTCCTAAGAGTTCCATCGTTCAAAATGGAAACTATTCGGACAATCTTGCCCATGATCCAAAAGGGTCAGTACATGACCACAGTGGATTTAAAAGATGCTTACCTTCACATACCGATCCACAAAGATCATCACCGGTATCTACGGTTTGCCTTCCTAGACAGGCACTACCAGTTTGTAGCTCTTCCATTCGGATTGGCTACGGCCCCAAGAATCTTCACAAAGATTCTAGGTGCCCTCCTGGCGGTACTAAGACCGCGAGGGATTTCGGTAGCTCCGTACCTAGACGACATTCTAATACAAGCTTCAAGCTTTCAAACTGCCAAGTCTCATACAGAGTTAGTTCTGGCATTTCTAAGGTCGCATGGATGGAAAGTGAACGAAAAGAAGAGTTCTCTTTTTCCTCTCACAAGAGTTCCATTCTTGGGGACTCTTATAGATTCTGTAGAAATGAAGATTTACCTGACAGAGGACAGGTTAACAAAGCTTCAAGATGCATGCCGTGTCCTTCATTCCATTCAACACCCGTCAGTAGCTCAATGCATGGAGGTGATCGGCTTAATGGTAGCGGCAATGGACATAGTACCTTTTGCACGCCTACACCTCAGACCGCTGCAATTATGCATGCTAAGTCAGTGGAATGGGGATTACTCAGATTTGTCCCCTACTCTGAATCTGAATCAAGAGACCAGAAATTCTCTTCTATGGTGGCTTCATCGGCCACACCTGTCCAGGGGGATGCCATTCAGCAGGCCAGACTGGACAATTGTAACAACAGACGCCAGCCTACTAGGTTGGGGCGCTGTCTGGAATTCTCTGAAGGCTCAGGGATTATGGAATCAGGAGGAGAGTCTCCTTCCAATAAACATTCTGGAATTGAGAGCAGTTCTCAATGCCCTTCTGGCTTGGCCCCAATTAACAACTCGGGGGTTCATCAGGTTTCAGTCGGACAATATCACGACTGTAGCTTACATCAACCATCAGGGAGGGACAAGAAGCTCCCTAGCAATGATGGAAGTATCAAAGATAATTCGATGGGCAGAGTCTCACTCTTGCCACCTGTCAGCAATCCACATCCCGGGAGTGGAGAACTGGGAGGCGGATTTCTTGAGTCGCCAGACTTTTCATCCGGGGGAGTGGGAACTTCATCCGGAGGTCTTTGCCCAAATACTTCGACGTTGGGGCAAACCACAGATAGATCTCATGGCGTCTCGCCAGAACGCCAAGCTTCCTCACTACGGGTCCAGATCCAGGGATCCGGGAGCGGTTCTGATAGATGCTTTGACAGCACCTTGGAACTTCGGGATGGCTTATGTGTTTCCACCCTTCCCGCTGCTTCCTCGATTGATTGCCAAAATCAAACAGGAGAGAGCATCAGTGATTCTAATAGCACCTGCATGGCCACGCAGGACTTGGTATGCAGATCTAGTGGACATGTCATCCTGTCCGCCTTGGTCTCTACCTCTAAGACAGGACCTTCTGATACAGGGTCCGTTCAAACATCAAAATCTAACTTCTCTGAAGCTGACTGCTTGGAAATTGAACGCTTGATTTTATCAAAACGTGGTTTTTCTGAGTCGGTTATTGATACCCTGATACAGGCTAGGAAGCCTGTTACCAGAAAGATTTACCATAAAATATGGCGTAAATACCTATACTGGTGTGAATCCAAACGTTACTCCTGGAGTAAGGTTAGGATCTCTAGGATCTTGTCTTTTCTACAAGAAGGCTTAGAAAAGGGTTTATCGGCTAGTTCATTAAAGGGACAGATTTCAGCTCTGTCCATCTTGTTACACAGGCGTCTGTCAGAAAATCCAGACGTCCAGGCCTTTTGTCAGGCTTTAGCTAGGATCAAGCCTGTGTTTAAAGCTGTTGCTCCACCATGGAGTTTAAACTTAGTTCTTAACGTTTTACAGGGTGTTCCGTTTGAACCCCTTCATTCCATTGATATAAAATTGTTATCTTGGAAAGTTCTGTTTTTAATGGCTATTTCCTCGGCTCGAAGAGTCTCTGAGTTATCAGCATTACATTGTGATTCTCCTTATCTGATTTTTCACTCAGACAAGGTAGTTCTGCGTACTAAACCTGGGTTCTTACCTAAGGTAGTTACTAACAGGAATATCAATCAAGAGATTGTTGTTCCATCCTTGTGTCCAAATCCTTCTTCAAAGAAGGAACGTCTTCTACACAATCTGGATGTAGTTCGTGCCCTCAAGTTCTACTTGCAGGCAACTAAAGATTTTCGTCAAACTTCTTCCCTGTTTGTCGTTTATTCTGGACAGAGGAGAGGTCAAAAAGCTTCTGCTACCTCTCTCTCTTTTTGGCTTCGTAGCATAATACGTTTAGCCTATGAGACTGCTGGACAGCAGCCTCCTGAAAGAATTACAGCCCACTCCACTAGAGCTGTGGCTTCCACTTGGGCCTTTAAGAATGAGGCCTCTGTTGAACAGATTTGCAAGGCTGCAACTTGGTCTTCGCTTCATACTTTTTCCAAATTTTACAAATTTGATACTTTTGCTTCTTCGGAGGCTATTTTTGGGAGAAAGGTTCTTCAGGCAGTGGTTCCTTCTGTATAATGAGCCTGCCTATCCCTCCCGTCATCCGTGTACTTTTGCTTTGGTATTGGTATCCCAGAAGTAATGATGACCCGTGGACTGATCACACATAACAGAAGAAAACATAATTTATGCTTACCTGATAAATTCCTTTCTTCTGTTGTGTGATCAGTCCACGGCCCGCCCTGTTTTTAAGGCAGGTAAATATTTTTTAAATTATACTCCAGTCACCACTTCACCCTTGGTTACTCCTTTCTCGTTGATTCTTGGTCGAATGACTGGGACTGACGTAGAGGGGAGGAGCTATATGCAGCTCTGCTGGGTGAATCCTCTTGCATTTCCTGTTGGGGAGGAGTTATATCCCAGAAGTAATGATGACCCGTGGACTGATCACACAACAGAAGAAAGGAATTTATCAGGTAAGCATAAATTATGTTTTTTCCACTCTTGTTGATTGTATTACATTTTAGTCATACCCGTCATTTTTCCATACATTTGACACCACTTGTCGTTACACTTGTCATTTCCTCCATAACTCTTGCTATTGTGGTTAGGTTTCATGCATCTGTAATTATGTACACCAATTTTGTTCTTCTGTCCTCCCGGACAGTCAAACTGCTGTTAAATACATTATTTAGCTCTCTAAATAATTTCACTTTGATTATAGTTCCCTATTGCAGGATTCACTAATAGCCAATCTAATACTTTGGCAAGACACGTCAATAATCTAAAAAAGGATGTTGGGTTTCTTTACTTCAAAAATGCAGTTTTGTATATATTTTTTCTTTTTATTTGGGATTAAATGTTCCAAATAAAGGGTTAATGAAAGGTGTTTTCTTTCATCTGAAAGGTGCATTTTTTTAAACAAGTATTTTACCAGTGTAATAAATCTGCTGCCTCTAATGCTTAGATTACATTAGATACTGTTGGGGTTTCAGTTTCTGTCACATGGAGTTAAGTAGTAACTTCCCATAAGCCTTTAGAATGCCGCCTCTTGTAATATACACATAATTTCAGCTGCAGTAATGGTCCTGTCAGTATAAACCTTTGTTAGGACTGCCTGTGGCCAGAGTGGCCCCTGCATTGCAAGTCCCCAATACACATGACTTTGTCCAAGCATTAATTTCCATGGAAATTTGTATTACAGATTTTGTGACCTTTTGGATTTGTGCTAGTCTTTAAAATTATACATCAAGAAACTCGTTTGTTTTACATTTGTTGCAGGAATATAGATCCGACAGCTCCTTTTTTTTATTGGGAAACAAAAAAATAGTCCATGGAATATTTTGTTGCTGGTAGATCTGTTCTATTATCTCTATTATGTCAGAGGCCATTTATTGTATTTTTCTTAAATAAAGTGGTAAGTTTCTACGAGCCATTACACTGGGATTCAACTCCTCGCCACTGGGAGGAGGCAAAGATTCACAACATACCTAGATCTTTTGATCCCTCAGACTCTGATCACCTCTATCTTATCTTTGCCTTTATTGAACTAGGTGAAGAATAGAGGTGCTCTAGATTCTTTTGTTGACAGGCATTCTCAGACCGACTTGAGGCCCATTTCCCCCCCACCCACCAAAAGGGCTTAAGCGTTTCGGCATAAGCCTTTACTTTTTAGCCAGTTATTTTTTTGAGACAGATCAACCCAGATCCATGTTGCATGGAAGTTTTGGATCTGGTATATTCTTCAGATGCTTTTCCTTTTAGTTTTATCTGCACCAATTTCACAACAGTACATGCTAAAAACGGTGGTGTAGCAATTCATTTGGATTGCAAGCGGAAGCAGTCTCTTTCCTGGTGGATCATTCACCAATCTATCTCTCTACAAGCTTCCTTTTGTCCATCTTGCGTAATTCATTACCACAGATGCCAGCCTGTTTGGGTGCAGCTTGGGTGTCTGAGAGCACAGGAGTTTGGTTTCCTCAAAAGGGGAGGTTGTCAATCAATATTCCAGCACTTTGTGCGATCTTCAGTGCTCTCCAGTTTGCTCTTTCTCAATGAGAATTTTATATTTGTTCTCCAATCACACATATTCAGGAAGAACTTGCAGTTCCTTAGAGGAGGTTTCTCAGATATAGTCTTGGGCAGAATGCAATCCTTGTTTGCTTTCTGCAATCCAAATTCTAGGGGTAAACAATTGGAAGGAAGACTACCTCAGCCAACAATCTTCCTTTCGGGAAAATATATATGATTTGTTTTTATATATATATATCAGATTCTAAGTCGGTGGGGTCTCAAAGCAATAGACCTTATTGCCTCTCACCTAAATCTCTAGCTTCCCATGCATTGCCAGATCCAGTGATCTTCAAGGAGAACTTATAGATGTTCTTAATAGTATCAAGGACATTTCATCTAGCATACTTTTCTCCTCCAATTGTTCTACTTCCCCAGAATAATAGCTCGAATCATGGAGGAGTGCACATCAGTAATTCTGATTGCTCCAGCTTGGCAACACAGAACTTGGCATGCAGATCTAGTTCATATGTCCAATTTTCCTCCTTGGATTCTTCCTCTGCATCAAGTTGTCTTGTCAAAGGGTCACTTTTTTTCAATCAATTTAAAAGCCTTTGGTTTAAAGACTTGGTGATTGAACCCTTAATTATTTTAAAACTTTTTTTTTTTCTTTTTCAAGTTTAGTTCAAGAAAACCTGTTACAAAAACTTTTTTCTTCCTGGTATAAGAATGGCTTTTGTTGACACTTCTTTAGAATTCTGATAATCTTCCGTGGAACCTTTAATTTAATCTTAAGGATTTTACAAGCTCATCTTTTGTACCCCGATATTGTATAGATACACCTTGGAATGTAGTTTCTTTTAGCAATTTCTTTCGCTAGAAGAGTTTTCTGAATTGTCTGCTCTTCTTTGTGAGGCTCCTTAACTTATTTTCATCAGGGTAAGGCAGTCCTTCACACTTAATACAGTTTTTTTTCTACCTAAACTAGCATCTCCATAAAAGATTGTAGTTCCTCTTTGTGTCTTAACCTCAGAATTCTAAAGAGAAGAGACTTTTTTTATACAATTTTTAGATGTGGTCAAGCCTTTAAATTTACAAGCCATAAAAGACTTAAGACAAACCTACTAGTTTTGTTTTTGTTAATTTCTCAGGTCCATGTGAGGATTAAAAAGTGACAGCTTTTTGGTTTTAAGAATTTTATTTACAAAGCTTACTTGGAGGTAAGTTCCCAAATCATATTAAAGCCCTTCCACTAGAATGATCTCCTCTTCTTGGGCATTTAGGGATGAGGCTTTTGGGGAACAGATTTGCAAAGCAGCAATTTTTTTCTTTTTTTTTTTTGTTTTTTTACATACTTTCACCAAGTCTTATCCTTTTGCTTTTTCTTAGGTGACTTTTGGCAGGAAAGTCCTACAGACTGCAGTGTCTGGTAAATAGGTGGATACCTTTTAAAAAAAAATTCCCTATATTTTGTCATGGACTTCACAGATGTAATAGCCCGTGGACTCTCACCAGCTCATGAAAGAAAACTTAAAATGTGTTTACCTGATAAATTGGTTTCTTTCATGATGGTAAGAGTCCATGAGACCTGCCAATAGTTATTTTTATCAATTAGTGACAGTTCAAGTTTGCACCTTCTCCTGCTTTGTCCTTTCTGTTTTTACCCTCTTCTTGGCTAAATTGACTGAGGTGATCAGAGAGAGGGATCAAAAGCTCTTGGTATGTTGTGTATCTTTGACTCCTTTTAGTGGCCAAGCGTTGAATCCCTGGTGTTATGGCTTGTGGACTCTGAACAACATGAAAGAAATAATCATGTTACGCATACATTTTGTTAAATTTCATCTAGAATCCTTCATACTTGTTCCATAAAGGGTAGGGTTACAAGTCTTTCTGTGCATACTTAAATACAGGAATGAAGCAGCCCATTGGGAATATTGTCCTGACATTGTTTGTTACAACTTTAGAACTGAAAAAAAGTGAATTGAGAACAATAGCAAGGTAAGATGTTCACTTGCTATTTTAATTTAGTTTTATAAAATTGTACAATAAAACATCTATAATAAAAGAATTACAAGTTGAGGTTTGTGAAATTGTTGAGGATTTAACTTGGATGCATGTTGATTCACAGAATTCACTACAAACTACAACAGAAATCAACAATAAAAAAGGAAAAAAACAAAAAGAATGAGATAAAGAAAGAGAATATAAGTGAGGCTAGTTGAACATGTTAATATGTATATGATGTTGTCATTGTTTTAGGCTAATAGGAGAATCTTTTATAGTAGATTTCCTTAATATAAGGAGAGTCCACAGCTTAATTCCTTACTTGTGGGAAATACAGAACCTGGCCACCAGGAGGAGGCAAAGATACCCCAGCCAAAGGCTTAAATACTCCTCCCACTTTCCTCACACCCCAGTCATTCTTTGCCTTTTGTCACAGGAGGATGGCAGAGTAGTGTCAGAAGATTTCAGAGTAGTTCCTTATGAAGGGCATCTACCCTTCAAGATGGGACTGGAGTTATAAGTAGTCTTGTCAGCCTCTCAGTGAGAGCATTGGTCTGGAGATGCAGGGAGAGTCTTTCTGCAAACCCATCCAGACTCATTAACAGCTCCTAAACAATCAGTGTTGATGAGTTTCACTGCCTGCTTTTTTTCTTCACTCAAGTCCATGTCAGGAGCGATGCAATAGACTGTCAAACTTGAGACTGTGTTTCTGTTCCACAGCATAGATTATTTCATTTTTTACACATATAACGTGAGAAGACAGGGTCACAGTGTGGCTCCTTTTATCTGTATGGAATCAAGGGTTTATAATCTCCTAAAGAGATTTATTGAACAGTGGGGATTAATCGCATATGTTATGTTTGATTTACGCTGCAAATGTGTGAGGATGTTTTGGGATTAAAGGCTGTTGTGGAACGTACATGTTTTACTTTCACTTTTAGAGCTGCGCAGCTTGGCTATTTTTTTCCCTTATCGGCGGTACTACATTGCGCACTATGGGACCAGGTGTCTTCCTCTTTCCTGACTGATTAACGGAGAGGAGCAGTTCTCTGTTCTGTCTGGATCATAGGAGGTGGTGAGTGCCCCAGCCATTGGGGGTATAATGGTGCCGTTTTTTTTTTTTCTTATATAATCTTTGCTATTGTGACTTTTTTTTTTTTATACGCAAGCTATGGGGGACTCTGATGCGTTAGAGGGTACTCCCTTTTTACCCAAGTCCAATACCTGTTTATATTGTGAGGAGGCCGTGGTTTACTCAACCGCTCAATTATGTTCCACATGCCTTGATAAAGTGATTGTGTCAAAGCTAACCTATTTGATACCACTGAGCCGTCCACCTCTGAGGGGGGTCTTCGTCCCGCGAGGTGCGCACCATACAGTCATCTCCTATTACACATGCAGCTTCCCGTAGCACTCCTGATCCTGCGTGGAGATTAAACTCTTAGTCCTAGCCAAGAGAGGTTTTTCTGAGAGCGTTATTGATACTCTTATTCAAGCTCGTAAGTCTGTTACTCGTCGCATCTATCATAAGGTGTGGAGAGCTTACTTATTCTGGTGTGAA